>NC_051073.1:80789167-80931667 GCF_004664715.2 Peromyscus leucopus
ATAATCTGATTCCAGAGAAAGTCTTTCCTGAGGCTGTTCTCCAAACACCTGGAATGTGTATGTCCAGAGAGTGATCAGTCCACATTGTTAGCCCTTCTAAGGAAAAGTCAATTGGGAAAACTATGAAGGCACACATGATTTTCATAACAGAAGACAGCTGGTATATAACAAGCCAAGTAATACCAAAAACTCCTTGAAATTTGGCTTCCTCTGGAGGAATTCCCTGATCCCTCCAGATAGTGACTTTGCCATAACCAGCTGAGTTCTTATGATATATTCCTGCAGTCTGCATCAGCCTAGCAATAAAGGGTCCAGTCAGGCATGGTGGTGACTGGAGTGTATGTACATAGAGTTCAGTCCCAGAACTCAGGAATCAGAGGCCATTGGATATTGAGTCACAGGCCAGCATGGGTTATATAGTGAGCACCTTTATCAACTTAAAATGGAGGATCTAAAACAGATCTGTGTGGGGAATGTCCTCAAAATCCCAAAAGTTGGGCTAAAAGTGAAAGGGGAGGATTTGGTGGTAAAGTCATGTTACTGATCTTGATGGTGACATTCCATCCATACCTGGCTTGGGCTCACAGAGTGATCACACTGGCTACTAGCTCTGTGATGGGTCAGTTGTGTAGGAAACTTTTTACATTCTGGAAAGCATGCTGGCCTGTTTATAAAAAGACCCAGCAATATACATATTTTCTTAGTCCCAAAATAAGATCCAAAAAACCAAAAATCACTGTATGCCTCCTGGTTAGTCTGGCTGTAGCAAAAATCAGAACTGCACACAGAATTCACTCTAAATCTCCGTGCTTTAATAGTGTCCAGAAGTGGCAGAGAGAGATGCTCAGCTTCTCAGGAGGATGAAGGAAGTGCAGACTGGGCAGCATCTGCCTGGACTGTGATGCCAAGTGCAGCCTCTGTTCTGGACTATGTGCTGCTCCGGGAGTTACTTTTCCCAGGTCCTGCCACTTTGGGCAACCTAGTAGCACTGGGCTGGCGTGGCATCCTCTGGATGGGTCCTTCACGGCTTCCACGTTCTGCCACTATGGGCACACTGCCAAGAGTGGGGCCACCTCTGTTTCTTCCTGAAAAGACATAGAACCCAATAATTCAGATGGGCCAGACTCACCATTTGGTTTCTTGGGAAATGTGCTTATCTATCTGCTGTATTAACCTGTTTCAGCTGCAAATCTGTGATTGGTAATTTTGGTTGTCAACTTGAACACATCTAGAAAGAACTAAAACCTAAGATGCTGGCACATGAGTAAGGAATTTTCTTAACTGGATTAGTTGATGTGCGAAGACCAACACTAAATCTGGGCCCCGCCTTCTGGTGGCAGCCCACAAGAAAGGACAGTAGGAAGGACGCTCATGCCTTTTGCCTGTGTGTTCTCATTTTCCCCGGTACATCTGTCCCACTGCCGAGGCACTCCTCTGCTGGTGTCAGGATCTACCTCTTGGGGATTCCAACACAGACTGAAGACCAGGAGTGCTGTAGGAAGCCTTGGGGACTCCAGCACCACATTGGAAATGCCGAGACGGCCAATCTGGTAAACTGAGCAAACTACTTGATTCTTGGACTTTCTGTTGAACTGTATCACTGACTTCAGCCTGTAAGCCACTTCAATAAATCAATTTTAAATATATTTTATACGTAATAAATTATTTTAACATATATTTGCATTTAATCAGTTTTGTTCCTTTAAAGAACCCTGACTAATAAAGACTGTGGCACCTGGAGTGGATCTAGAGAAATAGAATTTTAAGGATGAACTTTTCAAGTATCTGAAACAGGTTTTCCAATTCACCAATAGCTACAGTTACTGAAGGCTCTCTCAGTGCCATGGAGAACATTACAAATCCATGGTGTGAACTATTTAAGCAACTTATTAATGTCAATGCATCTGATTGCCCTGGTTCACCTACTATAAGGAACTAGTGTAATTGGACACTAAGTTGTAGTGACTTTATACATAAAACTCTTGACAAATTTGTGGAAAAGTCAGGAAAATATTGATGCTGGCTGGTTGCCTCTAGCATCTCTAGATAAACCGACGAAGTCTAAAGGTTTCTAAGTGTGCCCTGGAAGAGAATCTTCTCTCCAGCAGCCACAGAGCTCCAGCTGCAGAAAGTCAGACTGAAGCCTCATAAGGTTGGCTGGGTTACAAAGGAAATTCAAGCCCCAGCCTCAGAGGGCTTTGGCAGTTAAAGGACACTGACTGGTAGGGACTGGGAACTTGGAACTTGGGATGCAGGTGTGGGGGATCCTACTGAGGCTGAGGACTTTGGTCCCTCAGAATCTGAATGGTTTATCTCCCTACCTTTAGCAGAGGATTCATCCCCACCCCGACCCTGCAGTCCAGCCTTTGCCACCTTTATCTAAGGGAATTAAAGGAATCAGCAGTGACAATCTTCTCTGACGGAGATGCCAGGCAGCACAATACTGATGTCCCCTGGGTCCAATAGTCGTCTTATACTTAGAACCAGATTTAAAGCTAAGAAGGCTCCTAGAGAGGCCATGGAAAGTGTAATCAGTGAAGAAGAGATGGGTTATACTACTAAAGAACTTAAAAGTTTGATGATTCATTCTAGCAGAAGTCTGGGGACTGTGTGTGGGAATGGACTTAAGGATGGGGAGAATGGTGGAAGGAACATAAAACTCAGTCCTGCTGAGTTTATTACATGGATGTTATTACTCCCAGCCCCTTCTGGAGTCACATGACCATTCATGTGCTGTCAGGAGTCAGGCAAAATGCTTAGTCACTCCAGGGCCTTACACAGTGTAGTCACATAATCTGTGCAGCACAGTCACATAATCTTCATAGAGCGTGGTCACGTCATCAATGCACATGCATGGCATAGCTATGTAAACCCATATTCGTAAGCTTGAGGTGACCTATAAAAGCAGACTCCACCCACTCCCCTTCTCTCTCCACGTTTCCCCTCTGGTAGGCCTACTCAAGACTATACTTTCCCTTCCTTAATAAAAACTCTTATAGTAGGTTCTGTTGTACCTCATGTTCTCTCTTGCCCAGTAAACAACTCCTTCAAATAAATAACATTGGTGCCATAACCAAACAGGCCCTCCTGGTGCCCTGCACCGGGATCCTGAACCAAGGTTGGTTCATCCACAACTGCCCACTTTCCATTTGCCTGGCCGAGGAATTGCTTCACACAACACTGGCTACTTCATTCAGTGAGTTTTCCCTTTACCGGTCAGCTAAAACACTTCCCTGGACCTGTGGGAATGACCGTTGGTCATCCAGCATCCTTCTGGTGTCCTTGGGCATGGGAGTACCCCCATCCATGGTCTTTACTGGCTATGGTCAGCTCCCATCACTATCACCACTGGCCATTCCCCACCACTGCGTTCTGAGGCCTCATTTCTCATCTCTTGGACACTTGTCCTTTGGATTCCTGCCCTGGCCCTTGCTCTTTACTTGATAGAACACTGAGCAACTTGTGCCATTAATTGATCCTCGTTTGATCTCTGGGACGCCCAAGATATTACAGCTATTGGATCTCGTTTACTTTTTTATTTTAGTTTATTTTTCTCTCTGCTGCAGTCATGGGAAACAAGGCCTCCAATCTTATAAGCCCCACATCTCCTCTGGGATGCCTTTTAGAAATCCCAAAACCTCTTAGCTTAATGCCACACTTACAGACTGCTAAGCTTATCCACCTCTGCACTAAAAAATGGCCTTAATATCCCTTAGATAACAATAAAAAATGGCCACCTAATGGCTCCTTGGACCCCGATATTTTATGGGAGTTATCTAACTTCTGTCAATGAACGGGCAAATGGAAAGAGTTGCCTTATATCCAGGCTTTTTTCTATCTCAGCTCCAAACCCTCTCTCCTTGACTCCTCTCTCCTGCCCACGTGCTCCTAGCCATGCAACTCAAACAACAGTAACCTCTCACTACTACTCCAGACCCTGCTAACGGACCCCCGCCTTTCCAGCCTCCCGCTCCTTCCTCTCCTTCAGCGACTATTCCTTCAGCTCCTCCTGTCACTCACCCTTGATCTGCTAAGGAACCCCACCCCAGTCAAACCAACCCAGCAGCCATCCTCCCTTTGCGAGAGGTAGCGGGGTGGATGGACTAGTTAAAGTACATGTCCCTTTCTCACTGGCAGAACTCTCTCAGATAGAAAAGAAACTGTTCTTATACGTCCAACTCTACCTCTTTATTAAAGAATTCCAATATATCATCCAATCCTATAGTCTCTCCTTTCATGATATATACATGATCCTAACTGACAACCAACTTCCCGAGGAGCACAGACGAGTTGGGAACAGGCTGGGATATGTGCAGATGAGGTCTCCAGACTAACTCAGCATGTCCCAAGCAGTTCCTGATTGGGACCTACGATGGGATTATAACACCCCGGGTGGCTCTCCAGGTAGGGATCAGTTTATGACCTGCCTCCTAGCAGGTCTTTGTAAGGCTGCCCTCAAACCAGTAAACTATGAAAAGCTTCAAGACATAGTTCAGGACAGACAAGAGAATCCATCTCAATTTCTAGAACGACTTACAAAGTCCCTCTTACAGTACACTAATCTAGATCCTGAGAGCCCAGAGGGCAGACAGCTCCTCATGACCCATTTTTTTTTGCAGAGCTTCCCCGACATTAGGGCCAAACTTAAGCGTCTGGAGAGAGGGTCCCTGACCCCACAGGCAGAAGTCTCAGTGCTGGCTTTTAAGGTGTGCCACGGGAGAGATGAGAAAGCCCGTAGACAGGAATATCAAGTGCTGCCCAAGGCCATCCAACCGGCTGCCTGAGGTCCCCCGGGTCCTTGTTTTAAATGTGGTTGAGAAGGCCATTGGGCTCATTCTTGCCCTGCCCCACATGGGCCACCCGGGCCATGTCCAAAGTGCCACCAAGAGTGACATTGGTCAGCTGACTGCCCCTGTGCACCTGGTGTCAGAGGGACATCAAACACAGACCACCCTCCAGCTGACCTTCTAGGCTTGACCATGATGATTGAAGGTGCCCAGACTCCAGCCCGACAACGGTCACCTCCCACGGGGAGCCTCAGGGAGCCATTACAGTATTGGGGCAATCCATCTCCTTCCTCGTGGACACCGGGGCCATTTACTTGGTCCTGAGGGAGTTTGGGGGACCCACCTCTCCTTCTCATCTCCTTATTGTCAGGGTAGGGGGACAGCCTTACATACCTCATCAGACCCCACCACTTAATTGTATTTTCAGGGGTATCCCTCCTACCCACACATTTTTGGTCATGCCAACCTGCCCTGTGCCCCTAATGCGAAGAGATTTTTAGCCAAGGTAGGAGCTTCCATTTTGTTTGCTCCCCCTTTTGCCTGACCCCAGACTTGCCAGAAGCTCCTCTCCTCCTCCTAGCCACCCAGCCCACTAGCTTTGACATGTCATCTCCCTTACTAACATCTCAGGTGGACCCCCAAGTCTAGGACACCCACAACCCTTCTGTAGATTGGCACTATTCCCTTATTATTATCCATTTACAGGACCCTACCCAGCACATCAACCAAGCTCAGTACCCTCTCTCACTCAAGAACCTTAGGTCCCCATCCTTATAGACTTCTTTCCACTGTCCCTTCAGGAACCTCCCATGTCTCAGTTCTAGAACTCAAAGACGCTTTCTTCTCTATTCCTCCCAGTCCTCAGTCTCAAAATATCTTCGCTTTCACCTGGACTGACCCTGACACTCCCCTGTCTATGCAGCTGACCTGGACTGTCCTGCTACAGGGATTCAGAGACAGCCCACACCTATATGATCAGGTCCTCGCCTCTGACTTGCTCTCTCTGTCCCTCCCTGACTAACACACTATGTAGATGACATTCCACTCTGTAGCTTGTCATTACAAGTTAGCCAACTAACACCTCTGCTCTCATAAATTTCTTCTCCAGCTGGGGTTATAGAGTCTCGCCTTCTAAGGTCCAGCTGTCCACTCCTCAGATCACCTATTTGGGTCTAACCATTACCCCAACCCACAAGGCTATCACTGTAGATAGAAAGCATCTAATCCAATTTCTTGCAGTCCCCTCTACTAAACAGGAGATTCTATCATTCCTGGGAATAGCTGGCTTCTTACGGTCTTAGGTTCCGTCTTTTTCTCTCCTTGCTTGCCCCGTATATGAGACAGCTCTTGGCTCCCTACACGAGCCCCTCCTTCACCCATTACTAAACCTTCCAGAAGATCCAACAGGCTCTCTTCAGGCCCCAGCACTTCATCTCCCAGACCTAACACAGAGAGAGAGGGATACACCTTTGGGGCTCTAGGGCACCAGCTGGGACCCTCCTTTGCACCTGTAGCACACCCGTCAAAAAACTAGACCTCACCACCCAGGGATGGGCACTCTGCATACATGCTTTAGCGGCTGCTGAGCTCCTTACTCATGAATCAAAGAAACGAACCTTTGGGTCACCCACCACTATCTTCTCTCACCATAACCTGTCCCATCTCTTAACTTATAAAGGCTTACAAACTTTACCTCCTCTCCCAATTCTTTCTCTTCAAGTGGCACTAGTGGAAGATGCCACACTTACTTTCCAGACTTGTCCACCCCTTAATATCTCAAGTCTCCTCCCTCAACCTAATGCTGACTATTCCCCATCTCATTCCTATACTGAAACCCTAGAGGAACTACTGCCCCACCCCTCACACATACAGGAGGGCACATTGCCTCAGGCCACTTATACCTGGTACACAGATGGCAGCTCCTTTTTACATGAGGGGACCCATAAAGCGGGCTATGCCATAGTGTCAGATACTGAGATAATAGAAGCACAGGCATCACCCACACACACCACTAACCAATAGGCTGAGCTGATAGCTCTCACTTGTGCCTTCCAATTGGCACAGGGACAATCCCTAAATGTTTACACAGACTCCAAATATGCTTTCACATCCTCTTGTCCCATGCTGCTATCTGGAAAGGGTGTGGGCTTCTTATAGCAAAAGGAGAATCCATATCTAACTCAGGCCCTATAATAGCTATGATAAAAACCCTCCCATCTCCCCAAAGCTATAGGAATTATTCAGTGCCTTTCTCCAATTCCTGAAGAATGAGGTTTCATCCCACAACCCATACTCAATCCCATGTGATTTTCTTCCTGATTCCCCCTCTGCATTCTGCTGTCTCTATGGGCCACATTCTGCTTCATCAGTTTCCCTTCCTGTCCCTAACAACATATTCAAATTTCCAATTGACTACTCAGCTGACTGTTACAGGACCACCAGTCATAGAGCGGGAGGCTCAAGGACCATCAAATACACCCAGGTGGTAAGAAACAGTAACACTCCAGAGGTATTCACACCCCAAGCTCAAAAGGGTCTGTACTCGCAAAAACAGACTTCAATATAACAGTTTATTACTGTTAAATGCCCTTGGCAATCAATGACCTGTGTCTCCTGGATGCTGAGGTGATACCGAGATAATGAAAGGAAACAGGTACCTTAAGGTTTGTCTCAGGTAAAGATAGGAAGCCTAATTGATAATAGGAAAAAGAAAGCATGTTGCAGATCTCTCTCTCTCTCTCTGTCTCTCGCTCCGTCTCTCTCTCTCTTGCTCACTCGCTATATGACTCTATAACTTTAACATTAATCAATAAGATTCTGATAGCAGAGGCAAGGTGAGCGTAGGTATCGTAATGGGCAGCACAGACAAAGCAACATTCATAATGGCCTGACCTGTAGGGGGCAGCATAGACAGCTATTTTTTTAAATTTATTTAAAAACTTTTTTTTTCATTTTACCTACCAATCACAGTTCCTCCTCCCTCCCCCTCTCCCACCTCTCCCCACTTCCCTCCCTGATCCACTCCTCAGAGGGGGTAAGGCCTCCCTTGGGGAGTCAACACAGCCTGGATACCAAGTTGGGGCAGAACCAAGCCCCTCCGCCTGAGTCAAGGCTGAGCAAGGCACCCACCACAGGGAACCCGCTCCAACGGTCAGTTCACGTGCCTGATGTAACTCCCGGTCCCACTGCCAGGGGCCCCACAAATAGCTCAAGCCACACAATTCAGTTATTTTTCTGATAGGCAACTTCTAGGCACCTTTGGTACTGGCTAATCAATCATGGTGTTTCCAGGAATGAAATAGATATAAAGCCTACTGCATTTTGTTTGACTTGTATAAGCAGAAAAATAACAAATGAAAGATAGGAGAGTCTCAGACCCTAAACCCATTTCCAAATGAGCCAGTTTACAGACCAAGAACTCTTTGAATCTGAAGGGAAGGCCATGTCCCTCTGAGGAAGGACTTTGCTAAAATACCTGAGAGTTTTACTGTTAGTCTTCCTCCCCTCTCTCCCCAGAAGGACCCAAGCCTTTTGTAAGAGTGACCGTGGGAAAGGAAACTGTAGCATGAATCTTAAAGGTTCTTATTAATAAAATCAAACCTGAGGCGAGTTATTGGGGTCCATGCTGGTAGATCAGAGAGACAGAACAAGCCACAGCTATCTCACCTCGCCGGATCCTCTGCTGGTTTTGTCTCCTCAGACTGGAGGCCTCTGAGTCCTCATCCGGAATGGGTCTCAGCTGAATTACTGCTCAAAAGCCTGAATGCTTAACCAGCCACATGCTTAACCAGCCAAATGCCTAACCAGCCAAACGCTTCTAGTTTCTGGTCCTCACACCTTATATATCTTTCTGCTTTCTACCACCACTCCCTGGGATTAAAGGCTGGCTTTCTGGAATTAAAGGTGTGTGTCACCATGCTTGGCTATTTCCAATGTGGCCTTGAACTCACAGAGATCCAGAGGGATTTCTATCTCTGGAATGCTAGGATTAAAGGTGTGAGTGCCACCATTTTCTAGCCTTTGTATTTAGTGGCTGCTCTGTCTCTGACCCCAGATAAATTTATTAGAGTACACAATATTTTGGGGAACACAATACCACCACAGGAAACAATCAGACTGACACAGATTTCCAGCCAGAGAAGTCTGAGAGCGGGCCTTTGGGACCCAGCAGTCATGTGCTTTTGTTAGGAGGGCCGTTGTCTTCACCCAAAGAACACAGTGCAGTGAAGTGACATTGGGCCGAGCAGCACCTTACCGCGGAAGGGCCAGTTCTGCCCACCCGCATGCCTTGGGGCAGGGATATTAGGAATAGAGAAGTGTGGGAGGGTGGTGGCAAGGTCCCAAAGCAGCACCAAATTGGCAAAATGCCCTCGCTCGTTCTCTCCAGAAATCAGTTCTTCCCATATCCCTGAAAGCCAGGGCAACTCTTCAGCACACTGTAACTCCTGAGAGCAGGAAACCTCCAAATGCAATGGCCAGTCATCCATCCCCAAGGTGGAGTCCCTGGAGCCAGAGGTTGGCTATGGTGGTTGAGACTCACCTTGTCATTTACATTAGAGTGGCCTCTGCAGCCCTGACTTCCTGTCCCCTGTGAATGCCACCAGCTTGTAAAGAACCCTGCTGCTCCTACTCCTTCCTGTGGATCCTCCAAATAGGCCTTACTCCTTTTTTTTGGGGGGGGGGGAGGAGGGTGACTTTACAAGGGCATGTCAGTGTTCTTTACATTAGGGGTACAAGGAGAGGTTAAACTGCTCGGAGGATAAAACTGCACAGGCTTGATTTAGGAGTGCTGCAGGCAAAGACACATCAAGGCTCCGCCACCCTGACACCCCCATCCCATGCCTGCAAGCTGACCGGGTGGGAGCCAGTTCATTTCCCCTGAAGGGCTGTTCTCAAGGATGGTGGACAGGGTCTGGCAGTCACAGAGTGTGGGCACCTAGGGTAACCGCAGGTCTCTGCTGCCACCAGCAGCTACCCTCTGGGCCTCGTTGATGCTTCCAGAGCATATACTAACCAAGGGACAAAGACGTACACAAGGATGGCCACACACATATGTACTCTTAACTCAGCCCACACTTCTTAGGAAAGTGTTCTTTCAAGTGTGCTAGTGACTCCTCTCTACGAATGCCTGTGTGTTCACGTGCACCCAGCCTTTCCTTAGCACGTATGTGTGGGTATATACATGTGAGTTCAGTACCTGTAGACGCTGATAGGATTTCATGACCATACATGTGCTGGCAAGACCCTTAGTAATTTCCAGGAGCCTTAGGTCCTATGTAATCCCTGCACTGTATGGTCACATAGTTTGTGCACAGCATGATCACGTAATCTATGCGCATGTATGGCCTAGCTACATAAGCCCATATGCGCATGTGTGTGGGAGTCCATAAAAGGTGGATCCCACGGACCCTCCACCTTACTCCTGCACAAGTCTTTCAGTAGGTCTAAGCACATTCTTTTTTCCCCTACCCCTCTCCTAATAAACTCTTACAGTGGGTTTTGTTGTGCCTCGTGACTTTTCTTACATGATAAACAGCACTGCATAGTAACTAGCAGATGCCAGAAACATCAGATTCCCCTGAGGTAGATTTACAAGTAGAGTACACTGCTTGATGTGGATGCTGGGAAGTAAACTTGGGTTCTCTGCAAGAGGAGTACATATTCCTAACTGCTGAACGGTCTCTCCAAGCCCAATTTTCACTTTTCTAAAAGCCACATTAGACAGAAAATATGACAGGAGTGGTAGCATTCACCTGTAATCCCAGCATTTGGGAGACAGAGAATTAGGAATTGAAGGCCAACCTGGGATACATAGTTCTAGGTCAGCCTGGGCCACGTGAGACCCTGTCCAGAAAAAAAAAAAAAAAAAGAAGAGAAGGAAGAGGAAAAGGAGGAGGAAAAGTAAAAGAAAGAAGAGATGACAGAGGAAGAAGAGAAGGATAAGAAAGGAAATGAGAAATGAATCTAATATAATTTTAATTAGCTCAAATTATCCAGTCTAATTGGCCCTCTATATCCTTTATAGCTATGGGGTTTGCATCTATAGATTCAAAAGATTTTGGACTTAAAATATTTTTGTAAAAAGCAGGGTACAGGGGTACATGTTTATAATGTCATTTCTTTGAGAGGCTGAGGTAGGAGGAGGGCTTGGACCTAGGAATTCATGACTAGTCTGTGACTAGGCCTGGTAGCAGAGGGGTGTAATCTTAGCTACTTTTGGGATAGGGGGACTAAGGGAAGGGTCACATGGCCAAGGCCTGTGCCACTGTGAGTTCAAGGCTAATCTGGGTAAATCAGTGAGACCATCTCATGATAGAAACATTTTAAAAGGGGGGTGGGGAGCTGGTGGTAAAGTTCACTAGTTGTATACCTAGCATGTACAAAGCTTCGGGTTTGATTCCCAACAATGTATAAACCAGGCTGGTGGCACAGGACTGTAATCTTACCAAAAAAGACAAAAGACAGAGGCAAGAGGTCACAAGTTCAAGGTCGTCCTCAGCTATATAAAGAGTTCAAGGTCAATCTTTTCTCAAAAGGGAACAGTTCCTCCTGGCCCACCTCCATAATGCAGACCAGAGTGCCCTCAGCTCTTCCTGGCAGCCCTGAAGGCCTTTTCTTCTGGCTCCTCTGGTCCTGTGACTCCCCAGCCCTGAAGGCCTTTTCTTCTGGCTCCTCTGGTCCTGTGACTCCACCAGCTGACACACCAGGCTGAGACTTCGGAAGGGGACCTTCAACTTCCTTCCTATCCTCCATTCCTGCCTTCCTCTTAGCCCACAGGAGCTCCTCCTTCCAGCCTGACCCATCCCCTACAGACTCCACCTCTTGATGAACACCAGGTCACCCTCTTTCCTCCCCACCACCCTCTTAGCCTTTCCTTTCAGCCTATCTCCATTCCTTTGTGACTCCCCATTGACCTGCAAAACAGCTTTCTGCCAGGGACCCCTTAACCAACCAGCTTGGCTGGGATCCAGAATCACTCTCCACCAATGACACATAGTCATCACACTTAGCTGCGACTCAAGACCCCACATAGGTCACACCTGGCTAGGACCTAGATTGGACAACAGCAACCGAAGAATGGAACACTCACCCAATAAAGACAAGACCGATATCTACACTGAGAAGCACCTCAAACATTGTAACTCCAGATGCCTTTGTCCTACTTCAAAAACACAAACATGAACATACGTCTCCTCCAGAAACCAGCTGCCCTGTTGTGTTAGGCCCTGGGAAAAGCAACTCAACATAAGACAAGAATTTAAATCATTTAAATGCAGCAATTGTGAATATATTCAAAAAACCCAAAGAGGATATGAATAAAGGCTCTAACAAAGACCATGAAAATCTGGGCAGTGGTGGCGCATACCTTTAATCCTAGCACTCAGGATGCAGAGACAGGCAGATCTCTGTGAATTCTAGGCCAGCCTGGTCTACAAAGTGAGATCCAGGACAGGCAAGGCTACACAGAGAAACACTGTCTCAAATATCAAAAAACAATCAAACAAACAACAAAACAAAAACATGAAAACACAGTTGAATGAAATAATGAAAACAATTCATGACATAAAAGCAGAATTCAACAAAGAAACAGAATCCCTAAAGAAAACGCAAACTGAAATAAAACTGGAAACAAAAAACTCAGGGTATCAAGCAAAAACCTCAGAGGTAAGCCTCCTCAACAGATTAAAGACATGGAAAAGAGAATTTCAGGACTTGAAGACAAGGCAGAAGACAGTGGATAACGCAGTCAAAGAAAATGTTAGATCAAAACACAGTCAGGCTCAAAATACTCAAAAAATCCAGGACACTATGGAAAGACCAAACCTACAAACAATAGCTATAAAGGAAGAAGAAATCCAGTTCAAAATCACAGAAAAAATATGTACTTTTTGGTTTTGTTTTTTTTTTTTTGAGATAGGGTTTTTCTATAACAGCCCTAGCAGTCCTGGGACTTGCTCTGTAGCCCAGGCTGGCCTTGAACTCACAGAGATTGGCCTGCCTCTGCCTCCCCAGTGCTGGGATTAAAGGCATGTGCACTGCTCACATAAAATATTTTTAACAAAACCATGAAAAAAAATTTCTCCAATCTAAAGAAAGAGATTGCCATTGAGGAACAAGAAACATACAGAACACCAAATACACAGGATCAGAAAAGAAATTCCCCACAACACATTATAGTCCCAAAACTAAAAGTACACAACAAAGAAAGTATACTAAAACCTACAAGAGAAAAAGGACCCAACCACGTAAAGGCAGTGCCACCAGGTTAACATCCAACTTTTCAGTGGATAATCTGGAACCAGAAGGACCTATAAACTCTGTAAGACCACAGATGTCAGTCCAGACTACTACACCAAGCAAAACTACCAACTATAATTGACAGAAAGAAAAACATTTCACATTAAAAACAAACAATTTCAATCAAGCTCTACAAAAGGCACCAGAAAAAAAATTGCCAGCCTAAAGACAAGGTTAACTACACCTAAGAAGGTAGAAGGAATAAATAATCCTGGAGCAGCTAAAAGGGGGGGGGGGACCCACAATACAACAAATGGGAAGTAGTAAACACTTTTCACTAATAATTGAATAGGTCTCAATTTCCTCAATAAAGTATATGGAGACTAACAGATTGAGTTAGAAAACAGGATCTGTCTTTCTGCTGTACCCACAAATCACACCTCACTATCAAGGACAGAAATCACCTTACAGTAACAGGATGGAAAAGGTGTTACAAGCCAGTGGACCCAAGAAGCAAGTAGGTGTAGCTGTTTTTAATATCTGACAAAACAGACTTCAAGCCAAAACCAATTAGAAGAAATAGAGAAGGACATTACTTTCATGTCCTGTGTGTGTGTGTGTGTGTGTGTGTGTGTGTGTGTGTGTGTGTGTGCTCGCGCGCGCGCCTGTACTACCAGTATTTATGAGACAGGTATCAGACAGGTCTTGGGATGTAGCTCAGTGGCATGATTCATGTCTAGTATGTAGAAAACTAATGTGCCAGGGTTTCAGGGCAGAGCATAGTACAGAAGTCCTAGGTTCCCTCGCCAGCACAGAGAGATAAAAGGATGGAAGGAAGGAAGAAAGACGTAAGCATGCATACGGGTACATACTTTATACAAGGCACTTGAGCACATGTGGATTTTGCTGTTTGTGGCTGAGGGGTGGTCTTGGAATGAATCCCTACAGCTATCAAGAGACAACTGTATTATCACCTCAACATGTCCACAGAAGCTGTTGTGTTAATTTTCACACTGTTCTTCAATATCCAGCCTTGACAGCAGCTGCCCCATTATGGCTCAAGGCACTTACTGGACAGTGCGGCTTATGTGAGATTTCTGGCTTCTACACACCAAATTTCACCTTGTACTTTCTGGAGGGACAGCTTTTCAAATGTATAGTTTCCCTAAAGCTAAATAGTGAGCACTAAACTGAACTTACTTCCCTCGGCAAGGCTGAAGAATCACTGTGACCAGTTTCTGTGGTATCGTTTCCCATTAAGGGCAACTTAGACAGCCAGGGTCCATCGATTCAGATGGCCCTGCAGTGCCTGCAGCATCTTACAGACTCTAGAAGCTGAACAGCACTCTAGCTCATGGCCTGGAGCAATACCAATCTAGTTCCTACAGGAAAGCTATGGCAAACCTCAATGGCCACAAACTTTGTCATTACAGGTTATCACATTCCAGCTTGATCACTCTGACCACTCCTGTTACTTTCCCCATTCCGTATTTGGTTATTGATAGGGTGACTGAAAGGTCTGCATGTATGGATACTAAGAAACACACAAGTCAGAGATCTCTGTGTCTCACCTGGTAGCCTGGAGCTACAGTACATTTAAGGCCCAGCCCCACCTCTGCCGTAAGCCTCTGTTCACATCTCCCCATCAGCCAGTATTCCTAAGCTTCCCATTGATACCACGTCCCTCAGGACCTTCTAGGATGAAGCCCTCCGGAGCTAACAATTCTGTGGTTCCTGTGCTCTCCAGAAATCCTTCATTTCATCCTGTGGCCCATCGCCAATCCTTCTCCTCAGCCCCCCAAACTAAAGGAACAGAGGTGGGCAACATGGGGAGGACATGGAAGAGGGGCAACCCAGTTGCCCCTGGGAGCTCACACACCCTGATTCTGGGTGCCTGCCTTACCATACCTGCCAATACCTGTTGTTAAGAGCGTTCCAGCAGCCAAAGAGAACAGATGCACCAGGTAGATGGGTAGGTGCAAGGACCTGAGCCCCCTCTGTCACACACTCTGGTCACCACCATCTGCTTATACACCATCCCAGTCATGACCACAAGAGCACATCCTTCACATTTGGGCCCTGGGATAATCTTCCTGTCAGACTTCTACTCTATGTTCCAAGGCAGGCAGGCAGATGGCTCCAGTCCTGTAACCCAACTAATCCCCAGATGGGAGGTGTGCAGGCCTGGCCTGAGATGAAGGGGAGCAAGACCAGGCCTGGGAAGGGTAGGTAAGGAGCTATCTGCCATGTTCTCCAAGTACTTCCCTGAGGCTGTGATTGTCAGGTACATGGAGACCAAAGCCATGTTTATTCCAGTACCTGTGGAATGAAGGCATGATGAAGAGGTGGGAAGGTGTCAGACAGAAGGACCCTAGCCTGCTAGGACCAGTCCTTGATCCAGCAGGACAATCCAAAAGGTGGAGCCAACTAAGGTCCCTGGAAGTTGAATAGGTCTGCAGACCCTGGGCGGAGACCCACAGACAGAGCCGTTCCGAGCCAAGCCTGTGGTTCTCCGCCCCTCCCCCACCCCCTCCACCCTCGGGCCCACCTCTAACCTCGGGTCTCTGATGTGGACAGAGACATGGATACCGAGTCCTGGGGATCGCTCGCCAGCCGCTGCCCAGCACACATGGACTTCAGTATCTGGAAGACGGCCAGGGGGGCCACGTTCAGATTCAGCAAGTCCACCAGGATCCTGGGGAAACAAATGCGGTGCTTAGTGAAACATGGAAGCCTCGGGGCGGACCTGCTCCGTGAGCCGGGGCAGTACAGAGACGAGGGAGTTTTCAGAGTCGCGGATGGGACCAGAGGGGCCCTGAAGCAGGCCAATCTGCAGGGAGTACGACCCTCGCCTTCTCACTTGAACACATCGGGGTCGATGGTGGCGCCAGCAGCCTGCGCAAGCTCGTACAGCTCCATCTCCTCAGTTCCCAGCACCTTCTTCCGCCGAAGCGCCAGCTTCTGCAGCGTCGCCGCCTCCAGCCCCGTGGCTGTCCCGAGCCCAACCCCACAACCGGCTGCCGCCATTCGTGCAGGAAAGGGGAGCGTTGGGCCCTGGCCGCCAAGAGGTTCCAGAGCGCCTCCTACTGGCCGCCCGTTTCCATGCAGGGTCCCCGCAGGTCCTGGCCAGGCAGCTCCAGCGAGGAGGGCGGGGGTCGGGAGGAATCTACATAGTTGATGGTTTGACTCGTGCTGAGCTCCTAGTGTGCACAGGGCAGTGTGTTAGGCCTGGGGACAGTGTGATGGAAAGCTGTCCGCTGTATGGAGACCAGACCCCTGAGAGACCACTCGCTTAGGCGGCAACACCCAGAACCATGGCATATCCCGGGTACTTGGTAAGTGCCTGTTGGATGACGGGTATTCATGATTGCACGCAATTATCTCTTCTGCCCTGGATCCCTAAACAGCGTTTGCTTTTATGGCGTACACACACTCCTTCCCCTCTAGAATGCATATATTTAGGAGTGAAAGGGCGCTGACGCCATCACTGCGCACGCGCTTTCCTGGCCCACCGCTACCGACTGTAGGCGCCACTTGTCTTTTGCTTTGCGCATGCTCCTTTCTCTGTTAGCGGAGGCGCTTTTCCCACTAGGCAGGGGGCGTGGCTTGATGACGCACAGCTCGGTATCGCTTTTCCGCTTAGTGTGGCTGGACAGTGGCGTCTGTTTCTGAAGATAGATGGACCCACACAGTGACCAGAGACGAACTCAGCAAGTCAGCTTGGCCTGTGTGATGAGAATGGCAAATGCCTGACCGGCCACCAGGAGACAGGTGTCACTGCCATCTGTGCAGAGTGACCCGAGGGGCCAGTCCAGGAGGCCCATGGAGGGGGAATGGGACGAGTGGGGCATTTAAGACCTGTGCAGTGGCACCCTGGGAGGTGTTTTGTCTCATAATGCTCTGTTTATATATATATATATATATATATATATATATATATATATATATATATATATATATTTAAACCTTACTGATCTTTTGCTTATATATTGTCTGTATGTGTATGTTTCTTGTGCTGTATCTTCACTTTTTCTCCGTTTTGTTTCATTTTGTTGTTTTTGGTTTTGTTTTTTCAGTGTGTCTGTTTGCTAGTGAGAGAGGAAGAGCTCTACATTTCTGGGTGGGGGTCACTGAGTCAGGGTACTGGGAACTTATATTCCAGGGAATGGACTCGGAGAAATGGCTAGTGGGTACCAAGATGGATGTCTAGCATAAAATGGAAGTTCTTTAACTATCACAAGAGCAATAAAACAAGGAAAGGTATATAAAAAATGCAAATAAAAAAGAAAGCAAAGTAGGTTCGTTGCAGATAATATGATTGTACACATAAGAGAATCTTCAGACTCCACACGAAACTAGAACTGAGAAACACTTCCAACAAAGTGGAGGTAATAAAAACAAACATACAAAAATATGGCCTCCCTATATAACAGTGAGAAACACAGATTAACCTTATGATAAGCTAACAAAGAAAATGAAAAGACTGCTATAATGAACACTTTTTTTTTTTTTTTTGAGATAGGGTTTCTCTGTATAGCTTTGCACCTTTCCTGGATCTGGCTCTGTACACCAGGCTGGCCTCGAACTCACAAAGATCCGCCTGCCTCTGCCTTCCGAGTGCTGGAATTAAAGGTGTGTGCCACCAACACCCGGCAATTGACACTTTAAAACAATGAAGAAAGAATTTGAAGAAAAAAAAAAACCTAGAAAGTAGAAAGACTTCCCATACTCAGAAAATGGAGGAATTAATATTGTAATTAAAAAAAAAATCTTCTAAAAAAGACAGTCTATAGACTTAATGCACTCAAAATTCCATTATCATGCTTTAAAAAATGTTGTACAAAGGGGAATCTTAAATTCACATAAAAGCACAAAAGAAAAAAAAACATATAGCTAAAGAAATTCTGAGCCAAAAGAATACTGCTGGAAGTATTTGTATACTTGATTTTGTGTCACTATGGAGTCATAGTAATAATAACAGCATGATCCTGGCACAAAAATAGATATGTTGGTCAATAGAATAAAGTAGAGGGACCAGATACAGGACCACACAATGAAAGCCATTGTTTTTGAAACATGCATTGTAGAAAAGATAGCTTCTTCAGCAAATGGAGTCAGGCAAACTGGCTATCTACCTGAGGAATAATGAAAGTAGATTGCCTTAGTTAGGGTTTCTATTGCTGTGAAGAGACAACATGACCACAGCAACTCATAAAGAAAACATTTAATTGGGTAGCTTACAGTTCAGAGGTCCGCTATCATCATGGTGGGACATGGCAGCACCCAGGCAGACATGGTGCTGGAGAAAGCTGAGAATTCTACATCTTGACCTGAAGAACATAGGAAGTTAACTGTTTTTCTGGGTGTGGCTTGAGCATATATGGGACCTCAAAGTCCTCCTCCACAGTGACACATTTCTTTGAACAAGGCCCTATCTACTCTAACAAGGTCATACTTCCTCATAATGCCACTCCCTATAAGATTATGGGGGCCAGTTACATTCAAACTACCCATTTCACTTCCTGGCCTCCATAAGCTTGTAACAACATCAGAATGCAAAATGCATTTAGTTCAACTTCAAAAGTCCCCATAGTCTATCACAGTATCAACAATGTTTTAAAATCCAAAGTTGACAGTCTCTTCTAAGTTTCATGCAATCTCTTAACTGTAATCCCCTGTAAAATCAAAATAAAAAACAGATCACACTGCATAGGATATACATTATCATTCCAAAACATAGGAAAGGGAGCATAGTGAAGAAATACTGGACCAGAGCAAGACTGAAAACCAGCTGGAAAACTCTAAACTCTGCATCTCCATGTCTGATGTCAAAACATTCTCCAGATTTCCAACTCCTTTCACCTTTGTTGACTGCATCTCCAATGTCTTGGTTTCTCCAAGGCAATCTAGGCTTCAACTGCGTGGCTTCATAAAATGGCCTCTCTAGCCTCTATTCAGGGACACCTCTGACACATGCCTGGCCTCAGTGGCTTTTCTTGGATGCAAATGAAGATTACACAATCCCTTTCTTCCCTCCCTAACTCCAGAACCATGTGGCCAAAGATGCCAAGTTCTGCTTACTGAGGCTGGAACATGGCCCCCTCATTCAATTATGTCTTCACTGCTTTCTGTTTTCAATGGTCTGCTTCACTGCTGGAGCTTAGCTGTCCTGAAACTGGATTGTAGACCAGGCTGGCCTCAAACTCAGAGATCTGCCTGCCTCTGCCTTCCAAGTGCTGGGATTAAAGGCATGTACCACCATATCCTGTTTTAAGCTTTTCTTTAATTCCTTTTCACAAGTTGGAAACTTAGCTGTATGAGATCTTTCCCTGAGGTCACCACTCCCTTTATTACATTTCTAATCTGTTTATCTCTTTGAACACAGGCTTTAGCACCATTCCACTTCCTGGTGTTCTTTTTCTCCTCAAAGTTTACATTTGTATTTTTCTGTGCTCACTTTGCTCTTTTTCATTATAAATCTTCATTGGAGTTAACACTAATAACTATGACAGAGTCTGAACCAGGCTGTTTTGAGATTTCCTCTGCCATGAAATTAATCCAACAGTCACTTTAGCCTCAGGCAGACTCTTCAGACAAGGGCAAAAAGCAGCCACATTTTTCACAAAATATCACATACTGACATTTTTTTTTTTTTTTTTTTTTTGCTGAAACTTCTTGATCCAGCCCCCCACAATTCATCAAATCACATTCAGCACCACTGTCTTCCATGCTCCTACTAGTATGGCCCATTAGGCAGCACTTAAAGCATTCAACTGCTTTTCTAATCCACAGGCCTAAGGTCCATATTCCTTGAAACAAAAACATAGTCAGGCCTATCACAACAATACACAAGTCCCGGGTACCATCTTCCATCTTAGGTAGGGTTTCTATTGTTGTGAAGAGATCCATGAACATGGCAACTCTTATGAAGGAAAAACATTTAATTGAGGTGGCAGCTTACAATTCAGAGGTTCAGTCGATTATCATCATGGTGGAACATGGTGGTATGCAGGCAGACATGGTGCTGAAGAAGTAGCTGAGAGTTCCACATCTTGTGTAGGCAACAGGAAGTGAACTGTCTCACTGGGTGTGGCTTGAGCATATATGAGACTTCAAAGCCTACCTCCACAGTGACACACTTCCTCCAACAAGGCCATACATACTACAACCAAGCCAAACCTTTTAATAGTGCCACTCTCTATGAGCTTATGGGGCAATTACATTCAAACTACTACAACCACCAAGAACAGCAGCTGCAGTGTACTGGGGTCAGATGGAGCCTAGAAGAAAAGCTCTTTGCAGAGGCCATGGAGAAGTGTTGCTTACTGCCTTGCTTCACATGCCTTGTTCAGCCCGCTTTCTTATATAACCCAGGGCTATCAGACTAGGGATAACACCACCCACAATGTGCTAGGTCCTCTTCCATCAATCACTAATAAAGAAAATGCCCTTCAGATAGATAGTTTTTTTGTTTTTGTTTTTGTTTGTTTATTTTTGTTTTTTTGAGACAGGGTTTCTCCTTGTAGTTTTGGTGCCTGTCCTGGATCTCACTCTGTAAACCAAGCTGGCCTCGAACTCACAGACATCTGCCTGGCTCTGCCTCCCAAGTGCTGGGATTAAAGGTGTGTGCCACCACCGCCTGGCTGATACCTAGGTATTTTTTAGTTCTTTATATATTAGCCTTTTTTGCATGTGTAGCTAGTAAAAATGATTTGTTTTTGCTTTCTGTAAGGCTGCTGTTTTGTCTGTATGATGGTGTCCTTTGCCTCAGTTTCATGAGGTCCCATTTATTAACTGTTGATCTTAGTGCCTGTGCTAATGGTGTTCTGTTCAGAAAGTCTTTCACTGTCCTGGAGTTCAAAGGTATCCCCCCTTTATCTTTATCTTTATCAGGTTCCATGTTGAAGTCTTTGATCCATTAGAGCTGAGTTTAGAGCAGAGTGGTATGTATGGATCTATTTGGATTCTTTTACAGGCAACCATTCAGTTTGGCCAGCATTATTTGTTGAAGATGGTGTATTTATTTCTCAATGTGTATTTCTGGCTTCTTTACCAAAAAATCAGTTGGTCATGCATCTGTGGATTATGACTGGGTCTTTAATTCTGTCCCACTGATCAATGTGTATAGCTAGAGTTTTCCTGCCTGGCCCACAGTCAGGACAAATCTTTGTCACCCTCCAGTCCCACAGCCGCTCAGACCCAACCAAGTAAACACAGAGACTTATATTGCTTACAAACTGTATGGCCGTGGCAGGCTTCTTGCTAACTGTTCTTATAGCTTAAATTAATCCATTTCCATAAATCTATACCTTACCATGTGGCTCGTGGCTTACCGGCATCTTCACATGCTGCTTGTCCTGGTGGCGGCTGGCAGTGACTCCTTCTGCCTTCCTGTTCTTTGTTTTCTCCTCTCTGTTAGTCCCCCCTATACTTCCTGCCTAGCCACTGGCCAATCAGTGTTTTATTTATTGACCAATCAGAGCAATTTGACATACAGAACATCCCACAGCAAATGTGTCTGTTTTTGCATCAATACCATGTTTTTATTTGTATATCTTTATAGTACAACTTGAAATCAGGGATGGTGATACCTCCAGTGTTCTTTTATTATTCAGAAGTGTTTCAGCTATCTGGGCTTTTGTGTTTCCATATGAAGCTGAGAATTATACTTTCATAATATGGGAAGAATTGTGTTGAAATTTTGATGGGGATTGCATTGAATCTGTAGATTGCTTTTGGTAGGATGGCTGTTTTTACTATGTTAATCCTACGGATCAATGAGCATGCGAGATTTTTCCATCTTCTGATATCTTCTTCAATTTCTTTCTTCAAAGACTTGAAATTTTTATGATGCAAGTCTTTCACTTGCTTCATTGGAGTTTTATATTCTGTGAGGCTATTGTGAAAGGTGTTGTTCCCTGATTTCATTTTCAGTCCATTTGTTATTTGTATATATGAGGGCTACTGATTTTTGTGAGTTGTGTATCCAGCTACTTCACTCAAAGTGTGTATCAGCTGTAGGAGTTTGCAGGTGGAATTTGTAGGGTCACTTATGTATACTATCATACCATCTGAAAATAATGATATTTTGACTTCTTCCTTTCTAACTTGTAACCCCTTGATCTCTTTCAGTTGCCTTATTGCTCTATTTAAGACTTCAAGTAAGGAACTGAATAAGTATGGAGAGAGTAGACAACCTTGTCATGCTCCTAATTTTAGCAGAATTGTTTTTAGTTTCTTTCCATTTAACTTGATGTTGGTTATAGCTTTGCTGTAAACTGCCTTTACTATGATGATTTATTATTATATCTCTTGCATCCCTAATCTCTACAGGACTTTTATCATGAAGAGATGTTGGATTTTGTCAAAGGCCTTTTCTGCATCTAATGAGATGATCTTGTATTTTTTGTTTTTCAGCTTGTTTATGGTAGATTACATTTATTTATTCATGTATGTTGAACCCCCCCCCCTGCATCTTTTGGATGAAGTCCATCTGATCATGGTAGATAATCTTTTTGATATGTTCTTGAATTCAGTTTATTGTATTTTATTAAGAATTTTTGCATCTATGTTCATAAGAGAAATTCTGTAAATATCTGTTAGTTCCATTTAATTTATGATGTCAGTTAACTCATGCATTTCTGTTTAGTTTTTGTCTGGATGACCTGTGTATTGGCATTAGTGGATATGGTGGTTTGAATAGGAATGGCCCCCAGAGACTTATGTGTTTGAATGCTTGTCTCATAGGGAGGGACAATATTAAGAGGTGTGGCCTTGATGGAGGAAGTGCGTCACTATGGGGGTGGGGTTTGAAGTCTCAGAAGCTCAAGTCAGTTCACTTCTTGCTTCCTGTGGAGCAAGTTGTACAACTCTCAGATCCTTTCCCAGCACCATGCCTGCCTATGTGCCACCATATTTCCTGCTATGACATAATAGACTAAAACTCTGAAACTGTGAGTGAGAACCAACTAAATATTTTCCTTTATAAGTTGTCATGGTCATGGTATCTCTTCATAGCAATAAAATAAACCCCAACTAAGACAGTGTGGTGCTGTGGGATGTTCTGTATGTCCTGTGGGAGCCCTTCTTGGGTTCTTTGTGGCGTTACCCAGCAGGTCCGCATAGAGGATGATTAGGACCATGGGCCTGAGTGCAGGTGTCTGAGATGGTCTGCACTTGGCTGTGCTGGGGGATGGTCTGTATGTCAAGTTGTTCTGATTGATCAATAAATAAAACCTGATCGGCTGTGGCTAGGCAGGAAGGATAGGCGGGACTAACAGAGAGGAGAAATAAAAGGACAGGAAGGCAGAAGGACTGACTGCCAGATGCCGCCATGACCAGCAGCATGTGAAGATGCCGGTAGGCCACCAGCCACATGGCAAGGTATAGATGTATGGAAATGGATTAATTTAAGCTATAAGCACAGTTAGCAAGAAGCCTGCCACAGCCATACAGTTTGTATGCAATATAAGTCTCTGTGTTTACTTGGTTGGGTCTGAGCGGCTGTGGGATTGGCGGGTGAGAGATTTGTCCTGACTGTGGGCAAGGCAGGAAAACTCTAGCAACAGTGTGGTACAGAAGTTCCCTACTATCACTGTGTGAGAGTCAATATGTGATTTAAGCTATATGTTTCTCTTATGAACTTGGGTTCTCTTGTGTTTGGTGTATAGATTTTAAGAATGCCATGTCATGTTGGTGAATTTTTCCTTTGATGAGTATATAGTGTCCTCCTCCCCATCTCTTGTGATTGATTTTGGATTGAATTCTATTTTGTCAGATAGTAAAATGTCTACAGCAACTTGCTTCATGGGTACATTTGCTTGGAATATCTTCTTCCATCCTTTCACCCTGAAATAATGTTTATCCTTAATTTTAAGGTATGTTTCTTGGATAGAGCAGAAAGATAGATCCTGTTTTTATAGCCATTTTGTTAGTCTGTGTCTTTTTCTTTGGGAATGGAAATCATTGGTGTTGACAGAACAATAAACAATGAACAATGTTGATTCCTGTCATTTTGTATGTGTGGTATTGTGTGGTGTGTATGTGTGGTGTGGTGTGTGTGTGTGTGTGTGTGTGTGTGTGTGTGTGTGTGTGTGTGTTGTATATGTGTGTGTGTGGTGTGTGTGTGTGTTTTCCTCTTTTGATTTCCTGGTCAGGTATTATTTCTTCCTTGTTTTTTGTTGTGTATGGTAAACCTTTTTAGATTTGAGTTTTCCTGATAGCAACTTTTGTAGAGCTGGATGTGTAGATAGATAATGCTTAAATTTGTTTTTTTATTTTGGAATGCATTATTTTCTCCATCTACTGTGATTGAAAGTTTTAATGGGCATTTACTATAGGATGGCATTGGTACTCTCTTAGAGTTTGTAGGATATCTGTCGAGGTCCTTCTGGCTTTTAGAGTCTAATAAGAAGTCAGTTGTTATTCTAATATATCTGCCTTTTTATGTTACTTGTTCTTTTCCCCTTGCAGCTTTTAACATTTTTTCTTTGTTCTGCATGTTTAATGTTTTGATTTTGATGTGCTGAAGGAAATTTCTTCTCTGGTCCAGTTGATTTGGTGTTTTGTATGCTACTTGTACCTTGAGAGGCATCTCATTCTTTAGGTTACAGAAATTTTCTTCTATGATTTTGTTGAAAATATTTTCTGTGCCTTTGACCTGATTCTCTTGTCTCTATTCTTATTATTTTTAGATTTAGTCTTTTCATAGAATCCAGATTTCCTGGATGTTTTGTGCCAGCATGTTTTTAGATTTAACATTTTTCTTTGACCAAGGTATCTATTTCTTCTATCTTGTTTTCAATACCTGAGATTCTCTTCCATTTCTTATATTCTGATTGTGAGGCTTGTTTCTGTGGTTCCTGTTTGAGTTCTTAATTTTTTTATTTCCAATTTTCCCTCAGTCTTGATTGTCTTTATTGATTCTATCTCCATTTTCAAACACTGAGCCTTTTCATTCATTTTCTTCTCCCATTTTTGTTTTCATACTTTTTTACGGGATTTATTAATTTCTTCTTTAAGGACCTCTGTCATATTCATAAAAGGTGTTTTAAGGTCTTTGTTTTGTGCTTCAGGAATGTTGCAATACTCGGGCCTTATTACGGCATAGGGTTCTTGGGCTCTAGTGGAGACATTGTCCTGGCTGTTATTGATTGTGTTTTTACATTGGTTTCTAGGCATCTGGGTTTGAGAAGATTGTAATTCTAGGTGCTGATATTTGGTCTTGTCTTTATTGGGTGGGTGTTATGTTCCTTTGTTTCTGTTGCCCTCCCTGGTTATTTGGAGATCATATTGGTTGTATGCTGCCTGGTAGCAAATTCTGGGATTCCATTAGATGTGGCCCCTGGGAGTTCTGGGTAAAATGTGTTTCTAGATATTGGGAGCTGACAATAAAGAATGGGAATGGTCTGGGGAGCACTTAGGGGATACACAGGAGGGAGGAAAGCAGGATGTTCCAATAGGATCTGCTTAGTTCTCTGGGAATGGGGGCAGAGAGGAAGGAGAGGATACAACAGGTGGTCTGCTACCGAGCTGAGCGTGAGCCTAGGCGATTGGATTTGGAGGAACGGAGTGGGAGTAAAGATCTGAAGTTGGCCTGCCTGTTTCACTGGCCTGCCTGCTGCTCAGGCAGTCTTGGCTGGTGGTTTCTCAGAGTGTCAGCTGGAGTTTGTGGCTGGCCTAATAGAACGAGTGGGCAGGAAGGTTGGAGAAGATCTGCATGATTAGCTGGAGAGGGGATTGAGAGAATGGAGCGGCCATAGCAGGTGACTGGCTACAGAGTTGGGGGTGAGATATGGGGTTTGGGTTTGGAGGAGAAGAGGCAGAGGTGGAGATGCACAGTTAGGTTGCCCCTTTTCCTTGTGGGAGTGTCTTGTGAGTTCCCAGTGAATTTCTGCTGGAGTTGGGGGCTGGGATAAAGGGATGTGTGGAGGGAAAGAAGTTAAAGGCCCAGGAAGATCTGTGTGAGCCACTGGAGATGGGGGTAGAGAAGAAGGGGACTGCAGCAGGCGGCCTGCTACTAGGCTGGGGATGTGACTGAGGCATTGGACTTGAAGGAGATAAGAGAGGTGAAGATCTGCAGTTAGCCCACCTGCTTTCCTGGCCAGAGTCAAATATAGATTTTTAAAGTATCTTTTATACTTTTCTGAATTTCCTCTGTTGTAATGTCCTCCTTTGCATCTCTAATGAGTGTATATAGTTTCTCAATTTCTTTTGGTTAGTTTGGCAAAAGGTTTGTCAATTATTTTAATATTTTCAAAGTACCAACTCTTTATTTTGTTGGATTTTTTTATTGTTTCCTTCCCTTCCTTCCTTCCTTCCTTCCTTCCTTCCTTCCTTCCTTCCTTCCTTCCTTCCTTTCTTCCTTTATTTCCTTTTTATGTTTCTGTTTCATTAATTTCAGCTCTGGTCTTAGACATCTCTTCCTGCCTGTTTTTTTTTTTTTTTTTTTTTTTTTTGGATGTTAGTTATTCCACTTTTTCTTGGACTTCAGATAAATCATTACTAATCTGGGATTGCTCAGATTTCTTGACATAGGCATATAGTGCTATAAACTTTCATGTTATGACTGCTTTAATTTTGTTCCATAGAATTTTGTATGTTGTATTTTCATTTTCATTCAATTCTAGAAAATTTAAATTTCCTTCTTGACTTGTTTTCTTCACCCAATTTTGTTGATCTAGAGAATTTTCTTTATTTTCTAATGTTTACATACTGTCTATCTTATGTCGTTGATTATCTTTAATGAATGGTGGTCATATAGAATGCATGATGTTATTTCAATTTTCCAATATTTATTGAGGTTTGCTTTGTGTCCTAATATGTGGTTTATTTTGGAGAAAATTCCAAGCACTTCTAAAAATGTATGTTCTTTAGTGTTTGAGTGGAATGTTCTGTAAATAAATATCTGTTAGGTCCATTTGGTTCATGAACATTATTTAACTCCAGAGTTTTTCTATTTGGCCTTAGGGGTCACAAACTTTGCAAATCTGTTTTAACTGTGGACATTTTTCTTTCTTCTTCAAGTACGACTGATAGTTTTTCTGGGTATAGTAGTCTGGACTGGCACTTGTAGTCTTTCATAACTCGTGGAGCACTAGGGCAGTCTCTTCGACGGTGATTCTGATGGGCTTCCTTTGTATGTAACTGATCATTCTCTCTTGCTGTTTTCAATACCCTATGTACAGTCATTCTTTTGACTATTATATGGCACAGGGAGTTTCCTTTCTGGTCTTATCTAATTCGTGTTTTATGTCTCTCATTATCTCAATAGTCATCTCTTTTGTTAGATTAGGGAAGTTTTCTTCTATGATTTTGTTGAAACATTTTCTGCACCTTTGATCTGGGTTTCTTCTCTATCTTCTCTATCTATTATTTATAGTTTTTATTGTTGTTGCTTTTGTTTTTATAGTGTCTCAGAGTTCCTCATGTTCTGTTCTTAGGGTGTTTTGAATTTGACATTTTTCTTTGACTGACTGATCCAAATTACTCTACCTTGTCATTAAGACCTGGTATTCAGAGACTGCAACTGTTCCCTGAGACAGAGCCTGCCAGCACCCGACTGGACTAAGAAGTGAGTCTTTATCCTCATACCTGAACACCCCAGCCCCTAGGCTTTGGGCCCAGGGGCACAACCCTGCGCCCCTACACCACTACCCATTGCAGCTCCAGGTTCAGGCCAGTTGGCAGGCAGACTCTGTAACCCAAGCCCCACCTCCCTCAAATTCCACCCACCCTCTGAGACTACCTCAGTTTGTGTCTTCTTTATTGACTCCATTTCAGTTTTGAAATCTTGAACTGTTTCCCTCATTTGTTTAGTTGCTTTCTCTTGGCTTTCAAGGGGTTTATTGATTTCTTTCCATTTTTTTGTTCGACTTTTCCTCATTTTCTTTAAGGGAATTTTACATTTCCTCTTTTAAGATCTCTAATATCTTCTTAAAGTCATTTTTATGGTAGATATCTTCCATTTCTTCTGTGTTGGGATGTTCAGGTCTTGCTGATGTAGGTTCCGATGGAGCCATATTGGTTTTTATGTTGTTGGCTGTATATTTGAGCAGGAGTCTACCCATCTCTCTACTTCGTGCAAGCGGTGTCTGTGTCTGAGGGAACCTCTCTTGGTCTGATTGATACTCTTGATCCAGTGGGAGCTCTTGGTCTAGTTGATGCTGATGGACTTTTTTGTCTCAGGGATCAGCTCTTAGTCCAACTGGTGCTAGTGGGCTTTCTCTCAGGGAGTAGCTGTAGTCTTACCATGTGGTAGATGGTGGTAGTCTGACCTGTCTGCAGGATGTCTGCCTGTCAAGTGGCCTCTTAGTCCAGCTGGGTGCTGGCAGGCTCTGTCTCAATGGGTTAAGAAAGAAATAAAGAAAGAAATTAAAGACTTCCTAGAAATCAATGAAAATGAATATATTACATACCCAAACTTATGGGATGCTATGAAAGCAGTGCTAAGAGGGAAATTCATAGCACTAAATGCCCACATAAAGAAGTTGGAGAAATCTCACACTAGTGACTTAACAGCACACCTGAAAGCTCTAGAACAAGAAGCAAACTCACCCAGGAGAAACAGATGCCAGGAAATAATCAAATTGAGGGCTGAAATCAATAAATTAGAAACAAAGAGAACAATACAAAGAATCAATGAAACAAAGAGCTGGTTCTTTGAGAAAATCAAAAAGATAGACAAGCCCTTATCCAATATTAACCAAAAAGCAGAGACAGAGCATCCAAATTAACAAAACCAGAAATGAAAAGGGGGACATAACAACAGACAATGAGGAAATCCAGAGAATCATCAGGTCACACTTCAAAAACCTCTACTCCACAAAACTGGAAAATCTGAAAGAAATGGATGATTTTCTGGATAGGTACTCCATACCAAAGTTAAATCAAGATCAGATAAGTATTTAAATAGACCAATAACCCCTAAGGAAATAGAAATGGTCATTAAAAGTCTCCAAAAAAAAAGCCCAGGACCAGATGTTTCAGCACAGAATTCTACCAGATTTTCAAAGAAGAGCTAATACCAATACTCTTCAAATTGTTCCACATCATAGAAACAGAAGGAACATTACCAATTTTTTTATGAGGCTACAGTTACCCTGATACCAAAACCACACAAAGATGCAACAAAGAAAGAGAACTACAGACCAATCTCCCTCAAGAATATTGATGCAAAAATACTCAATACAATGCTGGCTAACCGAATCCAGGAACACATCAAAACAATTATCTACCATGATCAAGTAGGCTTCATCCCAGGGATACAAGGATGAGTCAACATATGAAAATCAGTCGATGTAATACACCATATAAACAAACTGAAAGAAAAAAACCACATGATCATCTCATTAGATGCTGCAAAAGCCTTTGACAAAGTCCAACACCCCTTCATGATAAAGGTCTTGGAGAGATCAGGAATACAAGGAACATACCTAAAAATAACAAAGGGAATTTACAGCAAGCCAACAACCAACATCAAAATAAACTGAGAGAAACTCAAAGCAATTACACTAAAATCAGGAACAAGACAGGGCTGTCCACTCTCCCCATACTTATTCAATATAGTACTTGAAGTTCTAGCCAGAGCAATAAAACAACAAAAGGAGATCAAGGGGATACAAATTGGGAAGGAAGAAGTCAAACTTTCATTATCTGCAGATGATATGATAGTATACATAAGTGACCCCCAAAATTCTACCAGGGAACTCCTACAGCTGATAAACTCCTTCAGTAAAGTGGCAGGATACAAAATTAACTGAAAAAAATCAGTAGCCCTCCTATATACAAATGAAAAAGGGGCTGCGAAAGAAATCAGAGAAACATCACCCTTTACAATAGCCACAAATAATATAAAATACCTTAAGGTAACTCTAACTAAGCAAGTGAAAGACCTGTATGATAAGAACTTTAAGTCTCTGAAGAAAGAAATTGAAGAAGATGTCAGAAAATGCAAAGATCTCCCATGCTCATGGATAGGTAGAATCAATATAGTAAAAATGGCAATCTTACCAAAAGCAATATACAGATTCAATGCAATCCCCATCAAAATCCCAACACAATTTTTCACAGACTTGGAAAGAACAATACTCAACTTCATATGGAAAAACAAAAAGCCTAGGATAGCTAAAAGAATCCTGTATAATAAAGCAACCTCTGGAGGTATTATGATCCCCAACCTCAAGCTCTACTATAGAGCTATAGTAATAAAAAAAAGCTTGGTACTGGCATAAAAACCAACATGTGGACCAATGGAATTGAACTGAAGACCCTGACATTAAACCACATACCTATAAACATATGATTTTTGACAAAGAAGCCAAAACTGTACCATGGAAAAAAGAAATCATCTTCAACAAATGGTGCTGGCATAACTGGATGTCAACATGCAGAAGATTGCAAATAGATCCATATATGTCGCCATGCACAAAACTCAAATCCAAGTGGATCAAAGACCTCAACATATGTCCAGTTACACTGAACTTGATAGAAGAGAAAGTAGGAAGTAGTCTGGAACGCATTGGCACAGGAGACCGCTTCCTGAATATAACACCAGTAGCACAGACACTGAGAGCGACAATTAATAAATGGGACCTCCTGAAACTGAGAAGCTCTTTTAGAGCAAAGGACACAGTCAATAAGACCAAATGACAGCCTACAGAATGGGAAAAGATCTTCACCAACCTCACATCTGACAGAGGCCTGATCTCTAAAATATATAAAGAACTCAAAAAGCTAGACATCAAAATACTGAACAATCCAATTAAAAAATGGGCTACAGAGCTAAACAGAGAATTCTCAACAGAAGAATCTCAAATGGCTGAAAGACATTTAAGGAACTGCTCAACATCCTTGGTCATCGGGGAAATGCAAATCAAAACAACTCTGAGATACCATCTTATACATGTTAGAATGGCTAAGATAAAAAACACTGAAGACAGCTTATGTTGGAGAGGATGTGGAGCAAGGGGAACACTGTTCCACTGTTGATGGGAATGCAAACTTGTACAGCCACTCTGGAAATCAGTATGGCAGTTTCTCAGAAAGTTGGGAATAATTCTTCCTCAAGACCCAGTTATACCACTCTTGGGCATATACCCAAGGAATGCTCAATCTTACCACAAGGGCACATGCTCAACTATGTTCATATCAGCATTATTCATAATAGCAAGAACCTGGAAACAACCTAGATGTCCCTCAACTGAAGAACAGATAAAGAAAATGTGGCACATATACACAATGGAGTACTATTCAGCAGTAAAAAACAATATCATGAAATTTGCAGGCAAATGGATGGATCTAGAAAATATCATCTTGAGTGAGGTAACCCAGACTCAGAATGACAAACATGGTATGTACTCACTCATAAGTGGATACTAAATGTGAGGGAAGGAATGGCCAGACTGCAACCCACAACTCCAGAGAGGCTAGCTAACAGGAAAAGACCCTAGGAGGGACACATGGATGACCCAGAGAAGGAGAAGTGGATGAGATCTACATGAGTGGACTGGATGTGGGGGGTGTGTGTCAGAGGGCGAGGAGTGGGAATGAGAACATAGGGAAATGGGAGGGTCAAGCTGGAACAGAGACAGAGTGGGAGGGCAGGGAGGAAGATACCATGATAGATGAGGACATCATGGGAATAGGAAGAGGCAGGGTGCTGGGGAGGCTCTCAGGTATCCACAAGGTTGACCCCACCTTGGTCTCCTGCAGTGGTCGAGAGGGTGCCTGGACCAGTCTACTCTGGTGACCAGCCTAGCAAATAATCTAGCTGTCATCATAGAGCCTTTGTCCAGTAACAGATGGAGGCAGATGCAGAGATCCATGGCCAGGCACCAGGCTGAGCTCCGGGAATCCAAATGATGAGAGAGAGGAGAAATAGTTCAGGTGAGGGATGTGGAGATCATGATGGGAGGACGTGCAGAGATGACTGGCCTCACTAGTGGAAACCGGTGAACTGTAGACTGGTGGCTGTGGAGCCCCCGTGGGACTGGACTAGGCCCCCAGACATGGAAGATGGTTGTTTGTCTTGAACTGTTTGGGGAGCACCCAGGCAGGGGGATCAGGATCTGTCCCTGGTGCATGGGAAGGCTTCTGGAATCTGGTGCCTGTGGTGTGACACCTTGCACAGCCTTGGTGCTGTAGGAAGGGCCTTGGACCTGCCTAGACTCAGTGAGCTGGGCTCTGCTGATTCCCCATGGGAGACCTCGATTTGGGGGATGTAGGGATGCAGGGTGGCTTGGGAAAGAGAGCTGGGGGTGGGAGGAGGGAGGAGGGAGGAGTGGGTGTCTGTGGGTAGCATGAGGAGTGAGTAGAAAATTTCTTAATAAAGAAAAATAAAATTAAATTAAATTTAAAAAAAGACCTAGTATTCTTTCTTCTACTTATGTCCAATCTATTGGAGATGCTTTCCTCTGAATTTTTTGTATGAATACCTGAAAGTTTTGTTTCCTTTTGGCTGTATTTTAAAAATTCTATAGATTTATTATATTTTTGTTTTCATATCTTGAATTGTTTTTTAACTTTTTATCAATTGATTGTTTTCATTTCAGCACTTACCCATATCTCTTTCAGCTCTTTCCTCATGTTTGTTATTGCTGTTTTGAAATCATTGTCTTAATATCAAATAAGTCTCTTAGGGAACATTACTATGGGAGCACAAATTCTTGACGGAGACTTGGTTTTTATTATTCATGTTTGTGTATTTATGGTACAACCTGGCATTTGAAGTAAGGTCATGAGTAGTGGTTTTTTGTTTGTTTGTTTGTTTGTTTGGTATCTAGAGTTTTCTACTCTCTTTTGTTGAATGGGTGTTTGAAGTTTTGTTTCCTGTTATTTCAACTGGCTCATTGCTTGGTCAAATTTATAGCCTAGGGTTCAATTCAGTGTTGATGTGTGAATGGGATTTCAGAAGTAAACCCAGTTTGGTTTGAACTAAGTGATGTTTCTAAGTCTAGGAGCAGAACCTTTGTAGAGTTAGTAGATTCTCACAAGTCAATCTTTAGAAGTCTGGTGGTGTGTGTGGGGTGTTCAGAAAAGGGTATGGGTAGTTCTGAGATTCCCTACCTAAGAGGACCAGGAAGAGCAGTCAGAAGGCAGGTGTGGGATGCGTGGTCCTCAGATGAATTGTGGGGGTGGATGGAGTTCTTAATGTGGGTGTAGTGCTCTTCTCTGGGAAGAGGCAGTCCTCATGTTTAGGAAGTAGATGTAGTTTTCTGAGTACATGTTTTGAGTTTAGTGTTTACCAGAGAAGGGACTGGATTTGTGAAGCTTGGATGGGTAGAGTAGGTGAGGCTGTGTGAAGTTCAGTTCAAGAGGGAGTCTATCTAGTCTTCCTGTCTAGGGATAAGGGAAGGAGACTAGGGCATGGGTAGATGGGATATCAGTTCAGGTTGGGGCTTTCTGACAGGTGTATGTGGAAAGGGAAACAGAAGAGCAAGTAAACATGTGTTTCTTAAGTCAAGTCATAGGAGTGGGTAGAGTTACTGGTATGGGTCTAGTGCTCCCTATTGCTGAAGAGGATATAGGTCCTCAGATCAGCAGGGTAGGTGTAGTTGGCTGTGCCAGTCTGGTGTTTGCTCAGAGAAGGGACCAGGTGTGTGTACTTGGAATGGGTGGAGCTGATTTGGGGAGAGTCTGTGTTCTCTGGCTAGAGATGGGGAAAGAAACTTTGGTGAGAGTGGATGGAGTTAGAAGCATGGGTTGGGGGTCTTTCACTGATGGGAATATACAGAAAGGGATGCTGAAATTGCATCCATAATTATTAGACATATTAGCACAACTGAAGAGAGAACCTAAGCACTGCATTTGGACAACAGGAAAGCTGCCTAAGACTCCATTTTGTGAAAATGCAAATTAATTTAAAGAAGAGATCCTAAATTGGAATGACACTGATGGTCTCCTTGCTCAAAAATAACCTAGGAAAGTATTTCCCCATGGCCCACAAACAAATGCCAGTATAAGTTTAGTCTAAGGGGGACAAGTTCTATCTCTACCAGATAGCAGAACCAGGCAGCAATGTAATGTCTACATACTACTCATTTTGTAGTCATGAAAGACACGGTATTGAAAGCCATGGTTTCACAGAGCCTGTAAAGTTAGGCAATATGTGTCAGGGCCAGAGTCATATGCATGGAGGTTCCAAGAGGCCACTGCATGAAGTCATAAAGATAAAGCCTAAGTTTTAATGACAACTCCAGAATGTTGGAGATCCCAGTACCATGGGATGGGCACTGAGGAAATATGCAGGCATAGTGAGTGAAGCCTCCAAAGGGCTTGGATAGCCACACCCCTCCACCTGTGCTACCAAGCCCTTTGGAGGCCAGGTGATTCTGTCATCATCAGGTCTAGATGCCACACAAACATCTGCAAGATTTGGTGCTTGACTAATTAGATTTTAGTTTTACTTTGGTCCAATCAGTCTTTGCTATACCCCTATTCTTTCTCTTTGGAATGGAAATCTGTACCCTGTATGTTGGAATTGTGTCACTTGATTCTGATTTCATAAATGTTCACAGTTAAGAGATTGTGCTGAGTCTCAGATGAGACTTTGATTTTAGATGATTTTCTCCTCTTCTTCCTTTTCTTTGGACTTTTAAGCAGCACTAAAAATTGTTAAAGACTACAAGTATTTTTGAAGTTAAGACCATATGAATTTGACCACTAAAGAGAGAAATAGAAAAAGACCAAGTGCCATGTTCAGTATGGCTTGGTCCTGGAAACCTGAGAAGAGATAGTGAGGGAATAAAGAAAGGACAGACACACAGACACACAGACACACATACACAGAAAAGCTGGGGTCAGGTGGCCTCTGTATACTGTAATGGAGTGGTAGTTGGAAAACCAGTAGGAGGTGTCTGTAGATGAGTAGTTTCAAGCTGTAAACATCTGGGAGGGGGAAGCTGTGGTTGCCCATTTTTGCATATACTGCCAACATTCACATTATGACCAGAGAAAGGTTTTGTCATCCCTCTGAGCCCCATCTCAGGGGGGGGAGGAGGGGCCTAGCCAATTCCCAATGGATCAGAAGCATTGGTGCACTACATGGCTGTGTCCATGCCAACAATGTACAACCACTCAGGATTTCATCTGCTCTTTCCACACTAATTCAAGACTTTCTCAGATCCCCACAGTAGAGGACAGAATGACATCTCAAGTTCATTGATTGGCAGAATTAATATAGTAAAAATGTGTATATATGAAAAGTTATTTATGGATTTAAAAAAATTCCATTAAAAATTCCTATAATGTTCCTCAAGACACTAGGGAGGAGAAATTTTCAATTTATATGGAAGCATAAAGGGAGCTAAGAGCAGTCTTAACTGGAAAAGGGCACAAGAGGGGACATAACAGTATATGATCTCAGATATCACAGAATCATAGTCACAAAGACAGACAAGCAGACCAAGGGAGAACAAACCACAGAGTTAGAGCCATTTAGTCTCTGGTGAAGGTGTCTGACACAAACATTGCATCTCCTAGCTATTGTGAACATAGCAGAAATAAACTTGGCTAGGTATTTATCCCTATATAATACAGCCCTTTGGCTATGTGCTCAGTGCTCTAGCTGGATCAGGTGGTAGATCTATTTCTAGGTTTTCTGAGGAATCTCCACATTGATTTCCACAGTGGCTGTACCAGTTTTCACTCCGACCAGTAGTAAATCAGTGTCATCGTTACTATTTTTTATTGCTGTGTCAAAACACCATGGCCAAAAGCAACTTGGGGAAGAAAGAATTTATTTCACCTTCACTTCCAGATAACAGTCCATCAACAAGGGAAGTCAGGATAGGAACTCCAGTCACAAACCTAGAGGCAGGAAATGACGAATAAGCCATGGAGGAATGCTGCTTACTGGCTTGTTCCTTGTGGTTTGATCAGCCTGCTTTCTTATACCCCAGGGATGATGTTATGCCCAGATCACAGGGACCCCCAAAAGACCACCATGGAGACCAAATCCCATATGTAAAAGCAAATAGTCTTTATTATCTTCAAGCTACAGGGCTTTGTCTCTCTGTCTGTCTGATGCAGTAGTGAGAGCAGTGAGCCCAGAGCCCAGGCAGGGTGGGTTTTTTTTTTTATTATTATTATAGCAGAGGTTGGGGTGAGGGGATTTCCAGGGTTCAGGACCCTGGTTGGCTGACATTTGTCTAGGTGTTTGGGGAGTGTTTGGAATGTCAGGTATTTTCTCTTAGATGCAGGCCCCATTGGGTAAAGTCAGCTTATGGCTCTTCCTGGGTCTGGGTGTTGCCTGCCAGAAGCTGTGTCTGGGCCTCTAAGCCTGTCATGGCAGCTGTGTGGTCAAGCTGTTCTGGGGCCCTGCACATTCTCCCCCTTCACAAGTACCAATGATAGGACTCAATCATGAGTCCTACCTCTCCAGAGGTTTAAGCGTATTGGGACCTAAGAAGCATTAGCTAACATATTTTTCTAGGGCAGTAACATCTGTATGGCCCTGTAGGTCTGGTCTTTGGGTACAGCCAGATTATGATCTTATACAGTACCTCTTTGGTTCTGGACAAAGAAGACCAAGCATCTCATCTTATTGCAGAACCATTTCAGTTAATAAATTTATCAATTGACAATTCTGAGCCTATTTTCCTGGTATGACAGTGGGGATTATAATTAGCCATCTTGCCTCCATGCCAGAAAGTTTCTTTTTGACTCAGCATTTCAGCCTTTTCTGGATGGGGAACATAGGATGAAATATTCTCTTCTGGAACTGCTTTGAGCTGTCATTGGGACACTGTTGTCAGGTCCCCCAAAATACTAAAAGGCTAGTCTAAGGCTGAAAGGCTAGTCAAAGGCTAGGCAATGGGGCATCTGTCAGAAGCATGTGGCTATCTGACCTTGTAGATATAGGGAACAATCACATTGGCTGGGCTGGTCCATGTCAGCTTTTAGCAAGTCAACTGGAGCAGTGTAGTCAGCAACTGAAGCTTGGAGATATCTTCCAGCCAAGTGGAAATTGGTTGAGACAAACTTAAACTAGGAACAGAAGTTAAAATTTATGAACTTATTTAGAACACTTAGGCCCATATCCTTAGTAATTGGGAAGAACAGGAGTCCTCAGACCAGGAAAGAGAAAAAAAATACTATCCTTACGAATAAGCTGTACTTATGTGGGGGTCCTTCTGACCTCTGTGAAGTGGATTCAAGTTTTATAACTCTTTTAATCCTCTGAGACCTACACAAACTATCTTACAAAAGGACATAAATGTTTTAGATACATTAATATTACCAATATGTACTGAAATCCATATCATAGACAAAGCAGGTGATGAGTATCTGTAAAACAGCAGGAGTTGACACATACCTTTGAGTCCCAACAAAAACTACAAATTTTAGTTAATAAGAAACTGCGCCCCCCTCCAGCAGGAAGTAGTAAGAGAAGCTACGCCCAAATTCCCAAATATACCAAGCTGGCTTTAAAGATGTGTAAAAGTTAAAACCTTCCTTTTAAAAAAAAAGAAAAGGGGAAGTGCTGTGGGATGTTCTGTATGTCTTGTGGGAGCCCTTCTTGGGTTCTTTGTGGCGTTACCCAGCAGGTCCGCATAGAGGATGATTAGGACCATGGGCCTGAGTGCAGGTGTCTGAGATGGTCTGCACTTGGCTGTGCTGGGGGATGGTCTGTATGTCAAGTTGTTCTGATTGGTCAACAAATAAAACCTGATTGGTCGTGGCTAGGCAGGATGTATAGGCGGGACTAACAGAGAGGAGAAATAAAAGAACAGGAAGGCAAGAGACACTGCAGCCGCCGCCATGACCAGCAGCATGTGAAGATGCCGGTATGTCACCAGCCACGTGGCAAGGTATAGATTTATGGAAATGGACTAATTTAAGCTATAAGCACAGTTAGCAAGAAGCCTGCCACGGCCATACGGTTTGTAAGCAATATAAGTCTCTGTGTTTACTTGGTTGGGTCTGAGCGGCTGTGGGACTGGCGGGTGACAAAGATTTGTCCTGACTGTGGGCAAGGTGGAAAACTCTAGCAACAAAAGGATGTGCATTTGCCTTCTTCCAGAGAGCCAGGCATAAATCAGACAGAGATTTTGGCCTGATGAGAGGCATTTCTAGGTTTAAATTTATATATATTTAGAGAACAAATAAAAGAAATCTAAAATGTTGAGCTTGTGACTGAATAATAAGCAGTCATTGCTTCACTACCTTATCAGAACTCTATTAAATGTTAAGCTTTAAACTGTTATATCATAGAATGGGAGAGAAACCTGAAACATTTCTCATAATCTAAATCATCTATTTATATTTTTACAATTCTTAAATCATTCTCTGAGATACTCAAAGCTTATAAGCTTTCATATCCTCAGACCTTTCTTAGACTCCTATTTAAAGCTTTATGACTTGTATAAACTTTTATAACTTAGAACACTTTCTTAAAAATGAGCTAACAAACTGGCCATAGGCTTGCAGAAGGATCTGGTCGTCTGATGCTGCCAAGCTGACAAAGTTATAGCTAGCCTAAACACCGGTATTATCAGAGATCTGAGAAGGATAAATTATATCTGAGTGCAGACCAATCAGCTTCCAATTCTATAAATGACAGGGACCAGTCCACACCCATGTCTCCATCGTGTTGGAGGCACAAGTATTGAAAAAGCATCATCTTATTTGGCCATCAGGCCAATAAGGCAGAGTTTTTCCTGTATAAGAGGAACACATTCAGGAAGACTGGCCTTACTTTGTCTAAGCAAAAAGGGGTGCAATCAATTCCTTGATGTCTTGTTGCTTGTCCACAGTCTGGGCCAGGTCCTGGCAGCAGGTGTTGCATTGGGAGTATCTTGCCCTGTGGTCAGAATTGCCATAATCCAGTCAGAGACATTTTGGTGCTCCATATGTAATCTTCTTTGGATACCTTGAGTCACTGCTAGGATCTGGAAGTCTGTCTGATATAATAAGCTTTTAAATCAACATTTTAAATACCATATTCTGCAAATCTCTGAAGTATGAGAGTTGTCCAGGTATATCTAAATAGACAAACTTTGTTTCTAGTTACTTGTTTTAAACTCAACCCTGAAAACATATGCAAGGGACTGAGTAAAACTTATCCATGTAATTAATTACATCAGTACTTAGTATGACTACAATTAAAGAACTTGATTATTTACGAGTGACTATTTACTTATGTTCTCTAATAGTCTACAATAAGTATCCTTAAAAACAGTGATTTTAAATTGAAGCTCTTCTAGTATCAAATATGGGTTCAGGAAAGAAACCAAAACAAAATATCAATATAAAACACATATATGATTCAGTTTATCCAAATAGCTTAAGCTTAACAAATTTAGCAAAGGCAAGGAGGCTAGGCATACATTCTTTTTTTTTTTCATTGTACATATTATTCATTGCATCCTTAACCAAACATTAACATTTTGAACTTTACAGACAACACAAACAACTGTGATGTGGCCATTATGCTTTTAATGGAGATATAAAACCAATGCAAAAGAATGTTTTATTTATCATTAGCATAGTGATTAACTTAAATTACATTTTAATAATGTAAAATACAGTGTGTTAGACCTCAAAAGAGAAACTACAAAGTTGCCTGCAACCTAAGATGTTGGGAAGGCTCCTTAAATTGTTTTTACCCACCAACTTTATAATACTCAGTGGCATCTGGGGGGACATAAGAAAATATGCGGCTCTTTTCAGCTGTCATTCAGAACTTTAGTAAAGCTGTATGATAATGTCACTATGGGACCATACAATTTTCCCACAAGTTCTTCCAATAGCATAGGCAGTTCAGAGGCTTAATAGTTCAAAGCGGAGAAAGCAGCTAAGTTATCTTGGAGAATTGTGAAACAGAAATCCTGTTACTCTCCTACAGAGAAACTCTCTAAAATGTAGGCATAACTCAAGGAAGTTTCAATAAACACTCCAAGGCACAAGTGTTGGGCACAGCCTGTTGTTAATCAAGATGTCACTGCACCATACTTTTGGAGGTTCAGGATGCTGTGCTTGAAGTGACAGGACATTGACTTTATCCCTAGTTAAGAGCACCAGGTGTCAAGCTCAGCTTCCATTTACACAGGATGCACCAATAAATCCTTAGGGTGATGAGTGGTCAGGTACTACGTCCCTAACACATCTTGCCTTTCTGTTTTTGATGGCCTGGGGCTCTTTAAAGACAAGGTTTGTAGGACTTCAGGTGCTCTGACTGCCCTAAAAGTAGTCTTGAAGCAATAGAGTCCTTTTCAAAGAGCTCACTTGATACTTAATTTCTTTCAAATGAAAAATGTTAGGAATGACATGTAGGCTAAATATCTGATGATTAATATCAAAAATTGCATTATAAGACATTCGGTAGGGCAAAATATACTGTATTGGCAAGGTTAATTATTTTTGTGTGAAATATTCTATTATATCAACTGAACAAAAAAATTTCAGACCACTAGAAGCCCATAGCAAGAGAAACAGCTAAAAGACAATCAAAAGTCAGCAAAGTTTACTGGTTTTAGAATACACTAACACACTTGATATAGAAATATTTCACTTTTAAAACTAGTGTTTGATGTGGAAGCTGCTAAAGGCCAGTATACCAAGATGCTGTTTCTAGTATGGGAGTTAGTTAAGTTAGTGCTTCTCTAAGAAGGAACTGAATCACTTGGCATTCTTTCACACAGTAGCTCATAATTTGATGATTTCTGTTTACTAATTCAAAACTAAGCAGGAAAGGCGTTAAGTCGACTAGTCAGGCCTGGAATAAACAATGGTTTGGCAAGTCACAGTCACTCAGCTCAAGGATGTGTGGTAATCTGCAGGAAAGCTGTTCAATTCTAGTAGTCCATTGCTTCACATCTGTAGAGGAGTTCTATACAGCCATTTGTCTTTATCAACTTTAAGTTGCATACAGGCAAAGAGATCACAAACTGCTGGGAGGCCAGAACAATCTGGGCGAAAGTTCCATTCTTCTTGTAGGGGTGAATTAAGAAACACTTCCTGGGCCTTCTTTCGAAGTAGCCACTTATCTTCTCCAGAGGAGAACTGGCTGAGGGTTCCCACTTTCTTTCCTGGCAACACCCAGTCAGCAATATTAAAGGGACACCAGGAAGTGGCCATAGGGACTTTAAGCATTTCTTTGCCAGCTCTCTCCTCAGTACTAGGCACTTCCTTAGGGCCCCCTCCTTTGCATGTGGGCCCAATAAGCCACTCTGACAGGGAACTGTTCCTTATGACTTGGAAGGAATCAGCAATTCTAGCAGGAGCCACTGCTTTGGGTGCCTTAGCTTGTTCTGTTAGCTCATTTCTGGAAGGACAGAGCCACAGATTCAGGGACTCTTTGTGTTTCTCAGGCTCAGATTTGGGTTCCACAGGCATTCCATTCTTATCCTTTCCTTCTTTCTTCAGAAGCCATTTATACACGGCTTCCTTCTCACAGTTGTTATCACACACACTCTGCAAAGCTTGTGCAGGGCTCGTTGGCTTTGCATACTTCCTCTATTTTACATGGGTCCTGATGGTTCTGGACAAGCCAAGCCTCGGTGATTACGCTGGGGACTGACAGTGGTTTTTTGACCTCCAAGGCATTTCAGATTGCCCAGGTTCTCAATCTCCACACCTCTGGGCTGGTTACCCTGACAGTTGGTACAGGAGTCAGGCTTGACAAGCCAATCATTCACATTGTAGGGCTCTGTGAACACCTGGAATAAGAGTTTAAACTTCTCACTGGTTTCTCAGCTACCATTTTCAGGCTTCTCCAGTTCACAGGGTTCTTGGGGAGTCACCAACCAATCAGACAGGTCCAGGTCATCTTGATCAAGGAGCTCTACATCTTCAACCTTTTCAACTTCAGTAGAGAAAGAGCTGGTGCTACCATGGCTGTTACACTTTGAGGAACTTGGTTTTCCAGGAATGTCTTGATGACTGTTGAGGAGCCAGTTTTCTAAGCCCTTTAGATTGCCCCAGGCATTGCTGAAGAAACTGCAGGCTCTGGCAGAAGTCTGACTATTCTCCAAGGTCTGTTTTGGGGTAAGCCAGTCCTGTGGGTTGGTACTGGGTACATAAGGAGCCTGATGACCAATGGCAGGTTTGCTTACAAGAATAGGCATACATTCTTAAGCCTCACTGATTCTCAACTTTCTCAATGCTGTTTCATAACTGCAGTTTTGCCATTGTTATGAATCTCAGTGCAAACATCTAACATACAGGTGGTCCTAGGCTACCCCTATAAAAAGTTTTTTTCAACCCCCAAAGGATCAAGACTCATGGAGTCAGAAGCTGCTCCAAGCCCTTTGCCAGATTGCTTAGGTCATTATCTTGCTGCATCACAAAAAATGGACATCCCAGTTTCTGGTTAGTATTTGGTGCTTATGGCTGTGACCCTAATTTTTAGCCTTTTATTTTAAGTCCAAATATTAACAATATAGAACCTTCTTTTATTTTAAGAGGGAGAAAACATGGCATAACCCCAATCTGTATAAAGCAAAACCATGCTCTAAAGAGCAAACAATCCCAAAGTTCAATATCTGGTATTCATTCATAATCCTTTTGGTTCTTTGACTTAGAGACTTGGATCATTTCTTTGGTCCTACCCTTGGCAGCATATACATAGCCTGCCTTCTAGATCTCAGCCTGCTCCATTTCTTTGTGGCTGGTGCTTCTGGTGACTATCACCTGGATGGCTCTTAAATTACAAAGTATAGCTGCCAGAGCAAGGTACATTCTTGTGTATAAAAGCATTGAGGTGCAGCTTCAATATTATCAAATACCTTATTTATAAACATATGTAGCCATCCATTTAAATTCTCTAGAAGCTTGCTGTTGCGCACTTGGTAAAGATACAAGTACTTAGGTGTAAATCTCTAACTTTTGTTAATCTCAATAGATCATTATAACCTTAGTAAAAGATGGCTACCAGCCTTGTGGCTGCATACATCATGATGAGGTCACCAGTCAAGATGGAGGAACGCCATGTGGTTGCTTTTTAAAACATGTTTTTCTAAACAATAATTACTTGCACACATATGCACAGTTGTGTCCAAGTTATATATACACACATACAGTTAAAGATAACTTACATTCATACATATAGTTAAATCCAAGTTATACATATGTCCATACACAAACACACACACACACATACACGCATACACACACATACACACACACACTCACATGCACACACACACACACACACACACACACACACACACACACACAGGCTCTCTCTCACACACACACAGGCTTTCTCTCTCTCTCTCTCTCACACACACACACACACGCACATACACGCACACACACACACAGGCTCTCTCTCTGTCACACACACACACAGGCACACACACAAGGCTCTCACACTCACACACACACACACACACACGCACACACACACACACACAGGCTCTCTCTCACACACACACACACACACACTCGCACACACACTCACACACACACACTCTCTCACACACACACTCTCACACACACACAGGCACACACACACAGGCTCACACACACACACACAGGCTCACACACACACACTCACACACGCACACTCACACACACACACACAGGCTCACACACACACTCACACACTCACACACACACATACACACATACATACACACACTCACACACACACAGGTTCACACACACACATACACACATACACAAGGCTCACACACACACACATACACACATACACACAGGCTCTCACACACACACACACATACGCGCGCGCGCACACACACACACACTCACACACACGCACACACATGCACACACACACTCACACACACTCACACACACTCACACACACACATACACACACACAGGCTCTCTCACACACACATACACACACACACACACACACACGCACGCATGCGCACACACACACACGCACACAAACACACGTGCACACACACACACACACTCACACACATTACATCCCCATTTCTAACATAAACTGTTTGCAGAATCATCAGCTAATTTTAAAATGAAAACCAACTAGAATTAACTTTTAAATTCAGTATTTGCAGGTATAAGAAACCACAACAAACATAGTTCACATCCCCTCTGACTTTCTACAACCTTCTACATACCCTCAGTCCATTCCTTTGATTTCTCAGACATTTACTTTAGACAAATTCCACTTTTCCTTTCCTTTTCTTATTTTGTAAAACAGAAACTCTTACCAAAGGCTTTCGTGTGATTCCCCTCAGCAGTCTAGAATATATTGTAAAGTTACAATGTTTTAAACAAGAACAGAAATACATGCATATACCATAACAAGAATAACTCTAAATTTGCATCAGCGCTACCAACATGAAGAAACTATTGTATCTGAGTGATCAAGACAGCCCAGGCTGTAGCATTATAACATAACCGCCATAGCTTAGCAACCATAGGCAGTGATGTTCCACTCCACCCTAGGAGCCAATCATCTCTGAGGTTTCATCAGCGATCTCAGGGCAGGCCGTGGGAGCCCCACCTCATGGAACAGGAAGGGGACAGCATGCAGCATGGGGACCAAAGATTGTTATTAACCCCCGATTCTCAAGTATAGGAGAGCAGCAGACTGAAAGTGACTCCATGCCCCGGCTGGACCCCCAGACTTGTAGGCCACTCCTCAGCTGTGACCCTGGAGGGACACTTCTCCACCAGCCCCTGCCTGCACTGTACCACAGTCTCCACCCTGAGGCTCCCTCTGCTCAGGGGCCTGACCTCAAACCCATTGTGTCCAGCCCCACAATGCTCATGGACCACCTTAGCACCCAGCTACTTGGTCTGACTGCCACCCACTCTATCATTGAGACTCCCAAAAAGACCACCATATAGGCCAAATCCCATATATAAAAGCAAAGAGTCTTTATTATCTTCAAGCTCCAGGGCTTGGTCTCTGTCTGTCTGATGCAGTAGTGAGAGCAGAGAGCCCAGAGCCCAGGCAGGGTAGAGTTTTTATCATAGCAGAGGTTGAAGTGAGGGGATTTCCAGGGTTCAGGACCCTGGTTGGCTGACATTTGTCTAGGGGTATGGGAAATGTTTGGAATGTCAGGTATTTCCTCTTAGATGCAGGCCTCATTGGGTAAAGTCAGCTTATGGCTTTCCTGGGTCCAGGTGTTACCTGCCAGAAGCTGTGTCTGGGCCTCTAAGCCTGTCATGGCAGCTGTGTGGTCAAGCTGCCCCCCCCCCCCCCGCCACCAACACACATTGGCACCATCAACTCTGAGCTGGGCTCTTCCCCATCAATCACTAAGAAAATGCACCATATCCTTGCCCACAGGCTAATCTGATGGGGACATTTCTCAGTTTAAGGTTCTCTCTTCCAAAAATAACCAAGGCTTGTGTAAAGTTAACATAAAACTAGCCAGCCCAATGTGTGTTTCCCCACATCATTGCTGGTATTTATCCACATTTGTCGGAGTTTAGCTATTTTGATTGGGATAAGGTAAAATCTCAATCATTTTAATTTGCATTTCCCTGAAAGCAAGGGTTGCTGAACATTTAAAAATGTGGTTTTGGGGCATTTTTGTTTTGTCTTTTGAGAACTCTACTCTGGCTAGTCTTATGTCAACATGACACACAATCTAGAGTTATCTGAAAGGAGGGAGGTTCAATTGAGAAAATGCCTCCATAAAGTCAGGCTGTATGCAAGCCTATAGGGCATTTTCTTAATTAGTGATTGATGAGGGCAGGCCCAGCCCATTGTGCATGGTGCCATCCCTGGGCTGGTGGCCCTGGATTCTATAAGAAACTAGGATGAGCAAGCCATGGTAGAGCAACCCAATAAGCAGCATTCCTCTATGGCCTCTGCTTCAGTGGTTACCTCCAGGTTTCTTCCCTGCTTGAGTTCCTGACCTGATTTCCTTTGATGATGAACTGTGATGTAGAAGAATACTCTGAATAAACCCTTTCCTCCCCAATTTGCGTTGGTCATGGTATTTCATCACAGCAATAGTAACTACTAAATGACTGCTTTTTCTTGCTTGATAATTGTTTTGTTATATGTAATTTTACTATGTAAAAGTTAAAACCTCCCTTTAAAAAAAAAGAAAAGGGGAAATGCTGTGGATATCGCTCTGTATGCTGTGAATGTGTTGCTCTGACTGGTTAATAAATAAAGTGCTGATTGGCCAGTAGTCAGGCAGGAATTATAGGCAGGACAAAGAGAGAGGAAAACTGTGGGAACAGGAGGACTGAGTCAGGAGTCACCAGCCAGACACAGAAGAAGTAAGATGTAAAAGTACCGGTAAACCACAAGCCACATGGCAACTTATAGATTAATAGAAATGGGTTAATTTAAAATATAAGAACTAGATAGCAAGAAGCCTGCCATGGTCATACAGTTTATAAGTAATATAAGTCTCTGTGTGTTTACTTGGGTCTGAGTGGCTGCAGGACCCTGGTGGACACAGGAAAACTTCAGCTATAGTTTTTATTCTACTACCATGATGATTTTATTACTGTAGTATAACTTGAAATCTTGAGTGGTGACATTTCCAGCTATTCTTTTATTGTTCAGGATCATTTTTAACTACGCTGGGTCTTTTGTGTTTACATATGAAATTTAAAATTAGCTTTTACTTTCTGTGAAGAATTTCATTGGAAATTTGATCTAGATGTCCACCAGTGATGAATGAACAATAGATGTAGTACATTTAAATAATGGAATATTATTCATCTGTTTAAAAATAAAAATTTGAAAATCTCAGGTAAATGGATGGAAACAATCATTCTAAGTGAGGTAACCCAAACCCAGATAGACAAATGCCACATATTTTCTCTTATTTGTGGATGTTATATTTAAATCTTCATATGTATATGTTCCATTTGGATACCCATAGAGGTCAGGTAATTATGAAGAGGAGTGGATTCCAAGGGAGAGAAGATAGAACACAGAGTATAAAGGAATCAGGAAAGGTAAACTGGAGAGCAGGATGGTAGGGTAGGCATGGAGGAGTGGGCATGGGGAAGGATAACACTAAAGACATTCCAAAAAAATCATATGGAAACTACTACTGTAGAAGGTCCTAAAATATATGCACACAACACATAAAAATAAGGGAAGTTACCTTACAGCTGGCCTACAATGTTTGTACTAGACACCACAAGATGAAAAATAAAAATCCTAGTGCCAGGAATGGGTTATACCTTTTGGAGTCATTGAAAAATGAAGTCTCATAGTGTTGTTGGATCCTAATGGCTCCCTCAGGGGAAGGGGATGAGAAGGCGTGGCATCAACAAAACAGACACTGGGAGTCAGTTGAAGGCAAACAACAAACTTGTTTATTTAGTAACAGGGAAGGCCTTATATACCCTCCTCCTAGCACTAAAACTGTGTTCCGGTCTGGTGGCATTGCATGGTCATCCCTCATTGGCTGGGCACAATCAAGATCTCTAGCAGCACCTGTTGCCTGTTGCTAGGCCCTCAGGCAGACTCCAGGTTGGCTCATAAGGAAGTGTTATGTGCATGCCTTGGCAACTGGTCTGAGCCAATTTCCTTGATCCTATGGGCCCGTCCTACTACATATCCACCCTTTTATTATGTGGGTGCTCAGTGGGAGTTGGAGTTCTTTGCTCTGGCCTTGTTGACCCTGTCTCAGAGGGGCTCAGCAACTGGACTGTGCCTGTCTTAGGTTGGTTTGCCATACAAGCTCTTACCCATCATTGACTATCAGCCCTCGAAGAGTGTCCATCCCTGGGGAGTCACCCTGGGTGGGGAGTGTCAGGCAGTAGCCTTTTGAATTTCAGAAAGCCAGGCATGCATAACCTCCTGTGGAGGGCTATGAGTTGAATGTCTAAGAGCCATCAACACCTCTAGAGTCACCTTGATGGCCACCCATTGTTGCAGATGTGTGTAGGAGACACTTAAAAGGAGAAAGATTAAAAGCACCACCCCGCCAATCAAAATATAAGTGAAAATCCAAAAGAGATCAAACAGCCTCTTTATATCATTCCAAACCTTTTCAAAAAATAAAGAATCAAAGGCCATAACCTCTGCCCTTGTCCTATTTAATTGGAAAATTTCATGTGTTATCTGTAATGAATAATATAGAAACTTAGCTGACCATAGGTCCTTAATATATTTATCTAGCTCCTGGCCTGCTAAACTAATGTTCCTCATCTCAAAAAGCATCATACAAAATGAGGAAAAGCAAGGCTCCACAAATTGTCAGCCTTTAAAGGGGCAATGAGAGCAAGAAAAGGGAGTATATACATTACCCATCCTGGGTTATTTCCTCCTTGGTGGAAGCAGACTGATCTGTGGCCAGGCACATATATCTTGCTGGAACCCATATTGGTGCAGTGATACTCTGAGGAAAAACACAAGCATAACCTCTCCCATGAGTTAGCAGGGGCCTGGAGGCTGCCATTGGAGGGAGATAGGATTTTTCCATCTCACCAGGGGCAGAGGTGTGTTTCTTGGCAGAGATGTCCAATGCTTGTAGGCTGGGTTGAGTCCCTTGTAGGGCCTTGAGGGCAAGGTCCAAGACCTGTTGAAAATAGGTATTCAAGCCAATCTGTGCCTGGTTCACTGGATGGACATATTTTCAGCTCCCTGTGAACATATCATAGGTCACTGGGATGTTAAGTAAGATGTTGGTCTGGGCCTGGGATTCTGCCTGATCATCATCAGCCAATCTCCAACTGAGAAAGACTGTAGGCTCTAATACAGTTTTAAGCAAAGGGTACCAACCAAAATAAGTTTGTAATTGCATGGACCATTGAGTAAGAACCTCCTAAAAGTAGGGGGAATCTGGGCCTGACTCATTGGCTGCCTTCTGAATGAGGAAGAGATCAGTTATGGGGGTGGGAACCCTGGGCTGGGCATCAGTATTTGGGCCCACATTGACTGGGAAGGCTTCTATGGGCCTATGGACTGACAGCAGCACAGGCTGTGAGGATTGTAGGATACCTGGCACCACAGGAGAGTAGCCATCTCCTGAGGCAGGTGGGTACTGGGGTAGATCATCTCAAGGATATTGCAGTGGAGGTATAGTCAGCTGCATTGGTGGTGGGGCAGAGGGGGGAGCAGCACATGCCTTAATGACAGCTGCATTCTTCTTTACAGAGACCTTAGGGCCCAAAGTGACAGCTGCATTCTCCTTGACAGATTCTGTGGGGCCCAAACTGTCTGTCTCCTCATCATCAGATATTGTAGAGATATTGGATATGGAAGTAGTAGAGGTGATGAAAATATTATCCATCTTTTAGAGGGAAACAGCAAGCAAACAACAATCAGAGAGAAGATGACAGTCAACAGGGGTGAAAATTTGTATTGGAAGCTTATGTCTTGTGCTTAGTGAGGGACTTTTGTGGCTTTTTAGGCTACAGCCATATACCCACATGGTGTCTCCAGATGAGAGATGGCACTCAGGAGCTGAGCCTTGGTTTCACCTCCTGGGGTACCAATCCTTATGTGGAGGCACCAGGCAAACTGAGACAGAAAAAAAAATGTGCCTTCCTAATGGGATGGGCAGACAAACATGACAAACAACACAAAAGAAGGAAAGAAATGGGGGTCCCAATGCTTACCTGCCAAAGGGACTGAATGAACCCAACACTGAGGAGCCTTCTCACCAAAACACACTGTCTTGAGGGTGCTGTCAAGCATCATGAGTGCAGGAAGGGAGACAATCAGAACCTGTACTAGGAAAGAGAAAGTAACAGAAGCCCCATGGTCAGGCACCAGATGTTGGTGGATCCTAATGGCTCCTTTGCGGGAGGGGATGAGAAAGTGTAGCATCAACAGCACAGACACTGGGAGTCAGTTGAAGGCAAGCAATAAGGTCATTTATTCAATAATGGGGAAAGTCTTATATACCTTCCTCCCAGCACCCAAACTGTGTCCAAATCTGGTGGAATTGCGTGGTCATCCCTCATTGGCTGGGCACAATCAGGAACTCTGACAGTGCCTGTTGCTAGGCCCTCAGGCAGACTCCAGGTTGACTCATAAGGAAGTATGTTATGTGCATGCCTTGGCAACTGGTCTGAGCCAATTGACCTTGACCTTATGAGCCTGTCCTACTACACTATAAATCCCAAAATATTATAAGCTATTGTCAATGTTCTTGGTTATCCTCCATAGCTTGACAATAAGACCCTATTGCTGATGATTCTGAACTCTGAGTGACAGAGAAGAACAGAGGAATCAAACTTGTACTTAGCTATAAACTTCATAACCTCTAGATAGCTCTCATAGTGCTGGAAGGTGGTATGTATGCCACTAGAGGAGAAAGAGAAGCATCAATCTTACTTAGCTCTGAAGCCTGAAAACCACAACAACGAATGGCCTGGTAAGACATTCCCATTGGTGCAGTGATGGCAGAGATGTGGTGCAAGTAACCAAACACTTTCTTATTTAAAACCCATATTTGGCACCATTATTGGGATGAAGAATTTGTGCCTAGACTGGTTATAAGCCCTGGGTAGAAACTCCTTCTATTACTTTGCAAAATGGATGCAGTATTAAACTGATCCCTACAGACTTACAGTTATACTTGTGGCTTAGTGCATCTCTTGGTGCTTATCAGAGACACTTCCTTTTGAAGTAGAGGGCAGTTAACACAGAGATCCACAACTGGTCAAGGTACAGAGAGCAAAAGACTGTGCAGTTTTCAGTTCTTAATAACATGCCTATGTCACACCTTATCCTCCCAACACTCAGTGATCATTGTGGAAGGGAGTAGAAAGATTATAGGAGCCAGACGTAGAGAATGAGTACAAGAAAAGTGTCTTCTGGACACAACATGGAAGTTACACATATGATTTCATAGAAGTTGAGATAGGATTCCTAAGACCTGTGCAAGCTCAGGGCAGACAAAATTCCAATATGGAGAAGGGACATGAATACAAAGTTCCACTTCTAGTGAAAAATCTATTGGCAATTGATACTTACTAACAAGAAGTAGAACTGGTTTCCTTTGTTGTACAGAAGTTTTCAACCCACTAAGGCCTATACCCTTAAAGAAACACAATCTACCCAATTTCAAAAACAAAATATAAACCAAAAAAAAGTGGGCAAATGAAATGACTTTATAATTCTCAAAACAAGAAGCACAGGGGCCGGCTCAGTAGTTAAGAGCACTGGTTGCTCTTCCAAAGAATCTGTATTCAACTCCTAGCACCCACAACGTAGCCCATAACTTTTTGTTACTCCAGTCCCAGGGGATTCAACACCCTCTATTGGTCTCTGTGGGCACTAAGCATGCACATGTTATTCAGACATGCATACAGACAAAACACCCATATACAAAAATAAATAAATAAAACAGGAAATACAAATGGTCAATAGGTATTTGAAAAAGTGTCCAACATTCTTAGTTGTGTTGACTAGTTTTTATAAACTTAATTGAAACTAGGGCCATCTGGGAAGGGGGAACTTTGGCTGAAGAACTGCCTCCATCAGAGTGGCCTGTGGGCATGTCTATGGGGAATTTTGTTGATTAAGGATTGATGGTGAGGACCCAGGTAGGGCGCAGCCTACTGTGGGTAGTGCCACCCTTGTACATGTGGTCTTGGGTTATACAAGAACACAAGCTGAACAAGCCATGAGGAACAAGCCAGTAAGTAGCATTCCTTCATGGTTTCTGCCTCTGCTCCTGCTCTGAGTTTGTGCCCTGACTTCCCTCAATGATAGACTGTGATTGGAACATGTAAACTTTCTCTTCCCCAGGTTGTTTTTGGTCATGATGTTTATCACAACAATAGAAAGCAATTTGAGACATCAGCCACCAGGGAAACACAAATTAAAATAGCTTTTAGATTCTATTTTATCCAGTCAGAATGGTCATCATCAAGAAATGAAAGAGCAAATGTCACTGAATATGTGGAGAAAAAAGTATCTTTACACATTTTTGGTGGGGACATGAAAGGAGAACAGGAGCTTTCTTGGCAGAAGGAGGGAAATCAGCTAGAGAAATATAGATGTAACCAACCGTCTTATTAAATAAGAAACACAGAAACAATGCAAAAGAGAAAGCCGAGAGGTCAGAGCTCAGAGCTAAAATCTCACCCTTCCGCCTGCGGTGTCCCAGCTTCCCGAATGAGGGTTCTATTTCCTGTCTGTTCGTCTATTTAAAGTATTTTGTTCTGCCTTCTCATTGGTTGTAAACCCAAACACGTGACTGCCTCATCACTGTCTGAATGTACAGCCCCCTAGGTCTTAAAGGCATATGTCTCCAATGCTGGCTATATCCCTGAACACACAGATATCTATGGGATTAAAGGTGTGTGCCACCACCGCCACACTCTTGCTATGGCTCTAATAGCTCTGACTCCCGGGCAACTTTATTTATTAACATACAATCAAAATAATATTTCAGTACAATTAGATTACCACCACATTTTCCCTTTTCTATTTTAATAAAAAGAAAAAAAAAGCAAAAGGTTATAACTAACAAAAGAAAAACTATATACAAAAGTACAATAACTATATACAATATATACAAATAATAAATACCTAAACAGGTATTGGACAAATCAGAGAAAATAATTCCATTATCTATCCTATTTTGGTAAATCCAAGATGTATCTAATGCACTTTCTGTCCTAATTAATTTTTCAACTATAAGTAACTAATCTTCAACCATAACTAACTAATCTTCAACTCCCTCAGAGACCCAAGAAGGAAATAATATTAGCTAACAAAAATAAAAAACAGGAAGTGCATGCAAGCAACTTCCAAAAAATTTGTGAGTTGACAGAAACAGCCAGCTGCCTGGGCAGTCACCTGAGGTTTCTCCGCAGTGTTGGGGCATCATCTTCAGCCTATAGGCTTAGTGTATCTGACAGACTCATTTGTGAAGTAGGATGTACACAAGGTCAACAGTTCAATCTCACATTGGGTGAGAGCAGTCCATGTACCAGAAACACCTGAATTCCACTAGTGTCCTGTCATGATTCAGGATTTTAAATTCTAGAAATTGTTGACAGTTTTTTAATTCAGCTGTCCATTCTTCTTGGCTGTGTATATATGGCTTCATCTCAGCATCCCCTTCTTCTCCACATCCCTCTATTAAATGCCAGTCTACTTTCGAGAGGCATGAACTTTCAGCTGCTGTTCCATTGCACAACAGAAGCCATCGGCCCTCTGCCTGTTAAGCTGCCTTCGAAGAAAAGGGCACCGTACCTTTTCCGGATGCGAAGGCCACTTCAGGGATGGGGCCATATTGTCCTGGCCTCAGAAGATGCCTTTTGATAAAGCCATAACCACACTTGTTTTGGCAAGAATCAGTAGTCCCTTGTTTCGTGTTCTGTCTGTCCATTTTGTCCTGTTGATTTGAGGATACTTTGTTGTCCAGTGGCTAACTTTTGCCAGAAGGAAAGTTGACTCCATATGCAGTTTCTTCAATGCCTATATTTTCTCTGAAGTAGATTAGTACTGCCAGGAGCTGACATGTCTCAAAAAAGAAAAATTTTCTAAGTTATTAAAACATTTTAAATGCCATATTCTGTAGATCTCTGAAGGGTTTGAAGATGACCTGTCTAAAACATCTCTGCTCAATTTTTAAAACATATCTAATATGACTACAAGTTCTATTGTAATGTCTAACTACTAACTTTCATTTCTTTATATCCTAGTAGTTGGTAATAATAACATTCAAGGATCAGAAATTTGTATTACATTGTTAAATGAATGGTATAAATACAATTAGAAATATACATATAACATTTTCTAACAATATCAGTTTCAAATTTGTATACAATATAAAACAATTCAATCCAATGTAAAGTATTAGTAATTGTCTTTTTCTTTTCTTTCTTTCTTTCTCTCTTTTTTTTTTAACAAGAACCTTAAATCTAATCTCCTTTGCTTAGCCTTTTTCTTAACCCTTGACAATAACTTGTAACCAACCCCCTAAATACTGAAAATTATCCCAGACCCAAAACCCATTAAAAAGACCAAAAAACCACCCACCCCACTCCACCTCTTTGGGAATGTGGGTGACGTAGTCTTAAAATTGCTTCCTGCTGGGTATGGGCGAAGTTTTCTTTATCCTGAAAGAATGCTCTGAGCACCTTGTAGTTCAAAGCTGATCTGTGGATGATGTTTGTCAGCTTAATGATATCATTATTGTCCACGTGGAATTGTTGTTGTTGTGGGGCCCCATCTTCTTTCTGGAGACTTCAGTTGATGTTAGGCCTGGCCATGATTTCCTGCAGAAAACTGATAAGAGACTCGAACACAAAAACATATATATGCAGCTATCCTTTTTTCTAGAATTAGTTAGTACTCTATATGACCATTCATATCTTAACAAAGTTTAAAATGTATATATATCTATATATCTTTATATGTTAATCTTGTAAATTTTGATATAAAATTCATACTTTAAGAAAAGTTTAAAGAATCAGAATAGAATCAAAGAGTTGAGATTAGTAATAGAATAGTCCCTTAATTAATTTTGCTTTTGTCCTGTACCATAGCAGAAGATGGCTCTTATTCTGGCATGATACAGGGAGTTTGCATTTTCCTTTTAGCAACATGCTTGATTTTAAAGAAGGAGAGAGCCATTATCCAACTCCAAAGTCAGCTTTAAATTTTAATTGAACTGGGACTATTAGAAAACCAATAGTGTTAAATCTTTAGAGAAAAGCAGAAACAAACATTTAGGAAGACATAAATTTTTTTTAGATAATATATACCCATACACCATTTCATTCTGTTTCTTGGGATAGATGATTTGTCCCTTTTCTTCAGTTGTCTCATTTGTCCAGTGTTCTTCAGATTCCTTAACCTTCATTCTCCTAAAAGACAAAAACAAAAACCTTTCCCCAAGACTAATTTTGGGGATGTTTCCTTTTGACAAGTTATTATCTGATTAAATGAAAAGGCATGTGTTATTGATACAAGTTAGTTTAAATTGGATGTTCATGCTAGTTGATGAACTATCACCTCCTTAATTAAGAGGTCTCTCTTGTTCAAATCGAACCTTTATCAATTTTGATGGTACCCACAGCTTATCTTCTCCTGTAGAAACAAAAGCAAAACCTCGTCCCCAACGTAATACATACCCTGGTTTCCATTCTGAGGTCAGCATATCCTTAAAGTATATAGGCTGATTTAATTCTGTAGTTTTTTCTATTATCCAATGTCTCTCTGCAGCTGTTGTTCCTTTCTCATTGGCATTCAGAAAATTCAAAGTTAGAAGAGCATTATGCAGTGTATTTCTGGGGGTTTTTGTTACCCATTTCTGTTTATTTAGCATATCCTTTAGAGTTCTGTTTGATCTTTCTATAACTGCTTGACCTGTAGGATTATGTGGTATGCCTGAAATATGCTTTATATTGTAATAAGCAAAAAACTGTTTCATTTTAACAGAGACATATGATGGAGCATTGTCAGTTTTGATTTGTGCAGGTATACCCATGATGGCCATAACTTCTAGCAAATGAGTGATTACAGAATCAGCTTTTTCAGAACTCAAAGCAGTTGCCCATTGAAATCCTGAATAAGTATCGATAGTGTGGTGTACATATTTCAATTTTCCAAATTCTGCAAAGTGAAACACGTCCATCTGCCAGATTTTATTTCTCTGAGTACCCTTTGGGTTACATCCTGCTGGCAATGGCGTTTGATTGTAGAAGGAACAAGTAGGACATTTCTTTACTATTTCTTTGGCTTTTTGCCAGGTTATGGAAAAATCCTTTTTTAAACCTTTACTATTAACGTGATGTTTTTTTTATGAAATTCTGAGGCCTCCAGCACATTTCCTATCAATAATTTATCAATCTCATCATTGCCTTGTGCTAGAGGGCCTGGCAGACCAGTATGGGATCGAATGTGAGTTATATATAAAGGATGATTCCTTTTCCTGATTGTATCTTGTAATTGAATAAATAATGAAGTTAATTCTGAAGCATCAGGAATAAATTCTGCAGTCTCAATGTGTAACACCACTCTTTCAGCATACTGAGAGTCAGTTACTATGTTGAGAGGTTCTGAAAAATCCATTAATACCAACAGAATAGCATACAATTCTGATTTTTGAACTGAATTATACGGACTTTGAACCACTTTACTTAAATTTTCTGATTTGTAACCTGCCTTTCCTTGTTTGTTGGCATCTGTATAAAATGTACGAACTCCAGATATGGGTTTTTGCCGTACAATTCAAGGCAAGATCCAATCAGCTCTCTTTATAAGATCAATTCTATTGCTTTTGGGATATTTGCTGTTAATTTCTCCCAAAAAATTACTGCAAGCTCTTTGCCAAGGTTCACTTTCTGTCCATAATTTTTCAATGTCCTCCTTAGTTAATGGTACGACAATTTCTGCTGGGTCTATTCCTGCTAATTGACGAAGTCTCAATTTTCCTTTGTAAATTAAGTCAGAGATTTTTTCCACATAAGTTTTTAATTTTTTATTTGGTTTATTTGGTAAAAATATCCATTCCAATATAATATCTTCCCTCTGCATTAATATTCCAGTATGAGAATGCCTAGAAGGTAAAATAACCAAAATGCAATCCAGCTTTGGATCAATATGATCCACGTGTCCTTCATGCACTTTCCTTTCTACCAAGGCTAATTCTTTCTCAGCTTCAGGTGATAATTCTCTTGGACTATTTAAGTCCTTGTCACCTTCTAAGGTTTTGAACAAATTAGTCAGTTCATCATTTTTTTACCCCAACAATAGTTCATAGATGAGAAATGTCTCCAAATAATCTTTGAAAGTCATTAAGAGTCTGTAGTCTATCTCTCTGAATTTGCACCTTTTGGGGTCTAATTTTTTGTAGCTCTATTTTATATCCTAAATAATTAATAGAATCTCCTCTTTGTATCTTTTCAGGAGCAATTTGTAATCCCCAGCAAGGCAAAATTTTCTTTACTTCTTCAAATATTATTTCTAAAGTATCTGCATTTGAGTCAGCTAGTAAAATATCATCCATATAATGATAAATTATAGATTTAGGAAATTTTTTACGTATCACTTCCAATGGCTGTTGTACAAAATATTGGCACAGAGTTGGGCTATTCAACATTCCCTGAGGGAGGACCCTCCATTGAAATCTTTTAACCGGTTGAGAATTATTATAAGTAGGCACTGTAAAAGCAAATCTTTCTTTGTCTTTTTCTTGTAAGGGTATTGAAAAGAAACAGTCTTTTAAATCAATAACTATGAGAGGCCATCCTTTTGGTAACAGAGTAGGCAAAGGCATCCCAGATTGTAGAGCGCCCATTGGCTGAATTACTTTGTTAATTGCTCTAAGGTCTGTCACCATTCTCCATTTACCAGATTTCTTTTTAACAACAAAGACAGGAGAATTCCAGGGGCTACTTGATTCTTCAATATGCTGAGCATTTAACTGTTCTTCTACCAGCTCTTCTAAAGCCTGGAGTTTCTCTGTTGTTAAAGGCCATTGTTGGACCCATACAGGCTTGTCTGTTAACCATTTTAAAGGTAGAGCTATTGGTGTCTTTGGAAGATCATCAGTTATTGTGCCCTGTTCTTGTATAATATGGATGGCTGGTGACCACTCATTAGAATAATATCTTCTAATATTTCTCTCAGTAACATGTGTTAGTTTATGATTTGTTTCTGAGATTGGAGGGATGTTAATCTGAGTATCCCATTGTTGCAACAAGTCTCGACCCCACAGGTTCATATGTTAGTCACATATGGTTTTAATTTTCCTCTCTGTCCTTCTGGACCTATACATTCGAGCCATCTTGCACTCTGTTTCACCTGAGATAATGTCCCAATTCCTAACAGTTGAACGTTTACCTCCTGAAGAGGCCAAGTTGGATGCCAAAATTCTGGTGCAATTATGGTAACGTCCGCACCTGTGTCTACCAGACCAGACAACAAAACACCATTTATTTTTATCATTAATTTTGGTCTTTGTTCATTAATAGAAGTTTGCCAAAAAATTTTCTTTATGTTTTCTCCTGAATTTTCTATTCTCTCTGTTTCATCAACCTGACCAGCATGATTTATTCCAATAGGTATTTGGTTATTTAATCGCTCTCCAGAGCAGGGATTTCCTCTATGGCTGCAGGAAAGGTTTGAACTGGATTTGCACTAGGGGCCTGCTCGAGGCCCCTCTGGGAGTTTCCCGAAGACTGAGGCAAAGGATTACCCTGTCTGTCCTTTGTTGATCTACATTCGTTGGTCCAGTGTTTTCCCTTACCACACCTTCTGTATACTCCAGAAGGAAGGGGCATTCTGTTGCCATTGTTCCTTGAATAAACATTGCTTCTAGGAATAACCTGTTTACAGTCCCTTTTAAAATGTCCTTGCTTTCCACACCCAAAACATCTAACACTCCTCAAACCTTTTGAAATTACTTCTCCTACCCACGTATCATCATGCTCATCAACCTCAACATTAATTGTTTCTCTAATCCAATCTTCCATAGGTGCAGATCTTGCCCTTAATGGCCTGATTATTCTTTTGCATGCTGCATTCACATTCTCAAAGGCCAAAGATTCAATTATTGCCTTACCAGCTTCTGAATCCGAGACCATTCTCTTTACTGCTGAAGCCAGTCTTTGTAAAAAATCTGTAAAAGACTCTTTTGGGCCTTGCCTCACCTTTGTAAATGACTCAGATTTTTTTCCTGGTTCCTCAACTCTGTCCCATGCATTCAAGGCTGCCGTTCGACATAAAATTAGGGTTTGGACATCATATAAACATTGTGTTTGTGCTGAAGCATATTGGCCTTCTCCAATAAGCTGATCCTGGCAAACTTGTATTCCTTTATCCCTCCATTGTTTTTCTATGCTTTTAGCCTCCTCCTTAAACCAAGTCAGAAATTGAAGTCTCTGGCTGGGTTCCAGAACACCTTGTGCAAGGTCCCGCCAGTCCTGTGGTACTATCCTATTATATATTGACCAAGAGTTTAACATTTGCTTTACATATGGGGAATGCATGCCATAAGATACTATTGCCTCCTTAAACCTTTTTAAATCCAACATTTCAATTGGAGCCCAATTATTTTGTGTAGCCATCATTTGATCAGGCATCTGCTGTACAGTTACAGGATAAATTAAGGGTGACTGTGTGAAAACAGGCTTTCTTCCTACAACCTTATGATCCAAACTTGAACCAACTTCACTGTTAATTGGATAAATTAAGGGTGACTGTGTGAAAACAGGCTTTCTTTCTACAATCTTATGATCCAAACTTGAACCAACTTCACTGTTAATTTCTTCTGTCTGAATTTTTACAGATTTAACAGGTTTTTCTAAAGCTGTTATCCTGGCACTTAAATTGACTATCTTTTTAAATAGTAAAATGAGAATAAGCATGGTGATAAACTGCATAATTCCCATAATACTAATCTTTTCATATAGTTGTTCCATTGTCAGACTGCCTAAAATTTCAAACAAAACCCATTCTTCCAATGTACACAGGAAACCCATTTTTTTTTTAAATGTGGAAAAAAATTGTCTTTTAAATAGTTTCCTTTATGACTTACCAAATCTGTGTAGAACAGTAGAAATCCGAGGGGATTTTCAAACAGCCACCTAGTGTCCCAGGTGTAAATCCAAAGAGAAAGAGAGAGAGAGAGAGAGAGAGAGAGAGAGAGAGAGAGAGAGAGAAAGAAAGAGAAAGAGAGAACAAGAAAGCGTAGCTGGCTAAAGTTTAAATGCAGCCATGTGTTCCCTTTTGTGCCTAGTCAAGGCTTGGGTCTGGCTTCCTTAAACTCCGACCACGTGCGTTGGCTTTACAGGCAGGGCCCTGTTCGACAGGGCAGGTCTGAGTTGTTCGTAGCACCGGCTTTAAGCAAGCTGCTCACAGACCTAGGCCCGGGCTAGAAGCTGCCGCTCGGACTAGGTAGCCGGCAGCTCGGACTAGGAAGCCGGCAGCTTGGACTAGGACACCGGCCACCCGGTCTGCCGCCCTTGCGGGAAAGCGGACCTGCCGCCAAGCCAAGCGGTTTTTAATGGATTCTTGTCACGTTGGGCGCCAGATATAGATGTAACCAACCGTCTTATTAAATAAGAAACACAGAAACAATGCAAAAGAGAAAGCCGAGAGGTCAGAGCTCAGAGCTAAAATCTCACCCTTCCGCCTGCGGTGTCCCAGCTTCCCGAATGAGGGTTCTATTTCCTGTCTGTTCGTCTATTTAAAGTATTTTGTTCTGCCTTCTCATTGGTTGTAAACCCAAACACGTGACTGCCTCGTCACTGTCTGAATGTACAGCCCCCTAGGTCTTAAAGGCATATGTCTCCAATGCTGGCTATATCCCTGAACACACAGATATCTATGGGATTAAAGGTGTGTGCCACCACCGCCACACTCTTGCTATGGCTCTAATAGCTCTGACTCCCGGGCAACTTTATTTATTAACATACAATCAAAATCACATTTCAGTACAATTAGATTACCACCACAGAGCTTTCTTGGCAGAAGTAGGGGAATCAGCTAGAGAAAGGAATGACTACAAGATTACAACAACGTGTTAATGACCTATATGCATGGTATTGTCTTAATGAAACCCATTACTTTAGACATCTCAGTCTCTAAGTCCAGAACACAAGTAAAGTTGTAGCACAAATCTTAAAAGATCTTATTAATAAAATCAAACCTGAAGCCAGGTATTGGGGTGAATGCTGGAAGGTCAGAAAAGCAGAACAAACCACAGCCACTTCACCTTGCCAATTCCTCAGCTGATCTCATTTCCTCAGACTGGAAGCCGTTGAGTTCTCATCCAAATGGATCTCAGCTGAACTGCTGCTAAAAGCCTAAAACCTTAACCAGCTCTAGTTCCTGGTTTTCATGCCTTATATACCTTTCTGCTTTCTGCCTTTACTTCCTGGGATTAAAGGTGTGAGTCACCATGCCTGGCTGTTTCCAGTGTGGCTTTGAACTCACAAAGATCCGGATGGATCTCTGCCTCCCAAGTGATAGGATTAAAGGTGTGAGCGCCACCATTTTCAGACCTCTATGTCTATCTAGTGGCTGTTCTGTCCTCTGACCCCAGATAAGGTGACACAATATATCACATTTCCCCTTTTTTTGTCTAAAATAATAAAAGTTTACAGTGAAGAATTACATTAACAATGTCTAATCCATTGTCATAAAGTTGTTTTAAAGACCTTTATTTATTTTTATTTTATGTGTATGGGTATTTTGACTGAACATATGTAAATACATCACATATGTGTAGTACCTATAGAGGATAGAAGAGTGTTGGATCTCCTGGAACTGGAGTTTCAGAGAGCTGTAAGCCATCATGTAGGTGCTTAGGACCTGAAACTGGGTCCTCTGCAAGAGCAATAAGTGCCTCTAACTACTTAGCCTCTCTCTAGCCTCAAAACACACACACACACACACACACACACACACACACACACACACACACACACGAGAGAGAGAGAGAGAGAGAGAGAGAGAGAGAGAGAGAGAGAGAGAGCCTATCTATGTAGCCCTGGCTGTCATGGAACTCACTATATAGACCAGGCTGACCTCAAACCCACAGAGATGTGCCTGCCTATGCCTTAAGAGTGTTGGGATTAAAGGTCTGTGCTACCACACCTGGCTTCCAACATATAATTTTTGTACATTAGAAAATATAGAAGATCAGTTCAAAGCCTTTTAAAAATACCCCTAGTCTGGCATTATATTAATTCCCAAGGAAGTGGATGACTTCATCATCATCTGCAGTGTTGGAATCCTTTGGCAATCTAAGTGGCAGCTAGAAGGAGAGGTAGCCTTTCACACAGTAGCCCAGGGCTTCACATGCTGTAAGCCACCTCACCTTCCTCCTCTCTATTTCTTCCTTTCCTTTTGTGAATAGTGTCTCTGCATTAAACTTAACAGCAGTCTGGCATTAAATTCACAATCATTCTGCTTCAGCCTTGTAAGTGAGGAATGGTAGGCAGGAGCCACACAGCTGGCCAGTCTAGGTTTCTTTCCCTGAAATACATCCCCACTTCTACAAGTGCAGTCTAAATTTTATCTGTTTGCCCAAGGGAAATTATAAAGGGTTTGGTTAGTACTCAGATTTGTCTCAGTCATAGAATAGGGTCTCAACACCTATTTATTGTGCTTTTCATTCGTTTTGGTACCCCAATACAGTTCTCGTTCAATAAGTATTGATGAGTTAGTGCAAATTTTCCTATTCGCTATATTAACAAACAAAATGTTATGTTAAAACTACATATCTAAGATAATATCCAGTGTTTTTTCTACCTTAGCCAAATATAACTTGAAATAAATAAAATCTTGTTGATTCCATTCATTTAATGTGGTAAAATATAGTCACCAAAACAAGGTCCCTTAGAAATGGTTTCTGTTAGACATGGTGAGTACTTCTTTAATTCCAGCATCAGAGAAACACAGGCAGGAGGATTGTTACAAATTTCAGGCCACCCTGAACTACATAGTGAATTAAAAGCCAGACTGGCCTATATAGAAAGATCTTGTCATAACAATATGATTTAGATTAAAAATAATACTCAGCAGTACATTATTTTGTATTATGATACATGGAGTTTGTGTTAGGTCAATTCCTAGTGAAAGTTGTAAAACATTCTGTCTTAATTAGGTAGGATTTTTTATTTCTCTGAAAAGACATCATGACCATAGCAACTCTTATAAAGAAAACATTTAATTGGGGTGGCTTGTTTACAGTTTCAGAAATTTGGTCCATTATCACCATGGCTGGAGGAACAGATCAAGAATCAGAAATACATATAAAATAAGTATTTGAAAGTCTTCAAATGAGCTAAACAATGATGGCACACAACTTTAGTCCCAGCACTCAGGAGGCAGAGGCAGGCAGATCTCTGAGTTCAAGACCAGCCTCGTCTACAGAGTTAGTTCCAGGGCAGCCAAGGCTACACAGAGAAACCCTGTCTTCAAAAACCAAAAAGAAAAGAAAAGAAAATCTTCAAATGAGGCAGCTTGAAATCACTATTCCAAATACTTATATTAAAATTCCTCTTTGTCTCATACAGGTGTATTTACTGTTAATCCCAAAATTTGTGAGAAAGAAAGGACTAAGTCCACAATTGTCCAAATTAAAGTAGGCTCTATTTGGGTGTACCAGACACTGGCCACCTGTCTCCCCCTAAGTTGGGGGTTCTGAGAGCAGCCCCTATTGGCCTCTTGAAGTCCCTTTTATAGGAGAGATAAGGTGTTCACGGGGGAGGGGGGGAGGGATGAAGGGGTTGGCAGGTAAATTTGTACAATCTGTAATTGTACATTTCCTGTCCTAACCGCCACCTGTCCCCAAATACCCAGCAGCCACTTCCCAAATGACCACACAGAGGCTTATATTAATTATAAATGCTTGGCTGATAGCTCATGCTTGTTACTCACTAGCTCTTACACTTAAATTAACTCATAATTCTTACCTATGTTTAGCCACGTGGCTTGGTACTTTTCTCAGTAGGACATTCTCATCTTGCTTCTCAGTGTTTGCAACTCTCTGACTCCACCTTTCCTCTTCCCAGAATTCTCCTAGTCTGGCTCTCATGCTCAATCTCTTCCTGCCCAGCTATCAGTCAGTCAGCTTTTTATTAGCAAATGAGAGTAATGCATATTCATAGTGTAGAAAAGGATTGATCCACAGCAGCTATCTATTGTTAAAAGGATACAAAAATTTTTGGTTGTGAGCCTAGTCTTTAACAGCTGAGCCATCTCTGCAGCCAATACAATAAAAGGGGAAGAACAATGGCAAAGATACACATCAAAAACAAGAACACACAGCACGTGAACAGCAGCTGCAAGCAGTGTACTTCAGACCAGGAACTTATTCTTGATTCCAAATAGGAGCCTTTATTAGCAGGGACTTGACATAGGACATATCTCTTAGCTAGGAACAGACAGGAATTGTTTTGACTATAAACAGAACTCTTAATCTACATGGTGTATTCTTGGTTTCAGTTTTCCATTAACCTGTGAGGCATATTTTTGGTTTCAGCTTTAAATTTATTACAGAAAGAGGATTATCTGCTAAGAAAAACTTCTGTTTGATAATTTATTTCCAAAGAGAAGCCTGCCAGCCTCTTCTCACTTGAAAACAAACTACACTGCTAATGCACTATTATTAAACGCAACAATACCTTTTAATTGAATATAGTGACATATGATAACTTTGCATTTGAGTTATAGTTAATTTACCTCACAAAAGGCAAAAGCTCTTTGTGCATTACCTTATTTTGTTGTGCTAGAGATGGTACTCAGGGTCTCAGACACACTAGGCAAGAATTCCACCACTGGACAATATCTCCAGCCCTCAAAAAAATATTCTTTTTTGGAAACAGAATCTTAGTAAGTGACCAAGCTGGCCTTGACCACACTCTGCAGTCCAGGCAGACCTTGAGCTGTGACCATCCTGCCTTAGCCTTCCAAGCAGCAGATATTACAAATAGGTCTTCCCCAAGAGGCCCAGTAATGGGTACATTTATAAAGTCACTTGTTCGTGGCACAGCAGATTAAACTGCAATTGCCCAGAAAGAGACAGTATGTAGCATGGATCTTAAAAGGTCTTACTAATAAAAACAAACCCAGAGCCAGGCGTTGGGGTGAATTCTGAAAGATCAGAGAAACAGAACAAACCACATTCAACCTCACCTTGCCAACTTCTCAGTTGATCTTGTTTCCTCAGACTAAAAGCCTCTACATCCTCATCTGTATAGATCTCAGCTGAACTGCTGCTAAAAGCTAAAAGTTTAAAAAGCTTAGTTTCTGGTACTCATGCCTTATGTACCTTTCTGCTTCCTGCCATCACTTCCTGAGATTAAAGGTGTGTGTCACCATGCCTGGTGTTTCCAGTGTGGCCTTGAACTCATAGACATCTGGGTGGATCTCTGCCTCCCAAGTGATAGTATTAAAGGTGTGTGTGCCACCATTTTCTGGCTTCTATGTCTGTCTAGTGGCTGTTCTGTTCTCTGACCCCAGATAAGTTTATTAGGGTGCACAATATATTGGGGGACACAATATCACCACAACAGTAATTAGCTGTAGCAATGGAAAATAAACCCTAAGGGAACAAATGCCCCTTTAAACAAGATCTGAATAGATACATTAACAATAGAGAGCTATGGAGATAGTATGGGGGTACAATGCTTATCTAGGATGTGGAAAATCCTAGGTTTGAACCTCAGCAACACAGATGCACACAACACACACACACACACACACACACACACACACACACACACACACCACAATGATAATAATACATTGGGAAAACAGTTACTTCTTTTAAGGGTGTGTTTATTAGACTAGAAGCCAAGAAAAAGTATATATATGGAATATATATATATAAGTTCTATATATATATGGAAGTATATATGGAAGTATAAGTATATATATATGGAAGATATATATATAGAGAGAGAGACTTGCACATATGCATATATATGTGTATGCTTGACAAATTAAAGAATTAAAGTGCATTTGTGCATTATCACTAAATTCCTGAAAGTGGTGTAAGAAATGAGTTGTTATGGTTCATTTTCAGCATGAAGTGTGCTACAGTTCATGGGCTGCGGATAAGCAGATATTCCGAGGCTTTGCTCTCTCCTAGCTGGAGGCTGAAGTCAGCTTACCTCACAGCTCCTGAGAGCTGGAAAAGTGCAGCCAATCTGCTATGTGACAGCCCAGATCAAAGAAGGGAGACGGTGTAGAGTTCCAAATTACTTACTAAATAAACTATCCTAAACTAATAAGATGGGGAATTTGGAAGGAGAGCAAGTCCTGATCTATGGTAAGAGAGAACAAACATTTATTGCAATTAAGGAACTTCAAAAGGCATTGCCACTGGGCAGTGGTGGCGCACGCCTTTAATCCCAGCACTCAGGAGACGGAGCCAGGCGGATCTCTATGAGTTCGAGGCCAGCCTGGTCTACAAAGTGAGATCCAGGAAAGGTGCAAAGCTACACAGAGAAACCCTGTCTCGAAAAGTCAAAAAAAAAAAAAAAAAAAAAAAAAAAAGCCATTGCCTTGCGCCAGATCACCACCCCAGCTACTTTTGCCTCTTCTCTACGCTTATGTCCCTTTTCTGCAGAATTACACACTAAAAACTGCTTTGTTTGCACAAATCTCTTGAATTTATTACTATGATATTTTTAACAGTGGTCCTGCGCTGTTCTGGAAACTGTGGATGTTTGCTCCACTTCTGGCTTACTCGGACTTGCTGATTAGAATCTCATTACTGTGGAAAGACTGGATTATTGCAGACCAGAGGCTAGTGACCTTGTCTTGGACTAATTTTAGTCCAGGGGAACAGCCATTTCTTGTCAACCCCTGTGTCAAAACTAACATCTTGGGATCTATCGACTTAGCAGACCCACTGACTTCTAGCAACTCTAAAGCTAAGAATGTCACGAGAGAGTCAAGGCTTATAGAAAGAAAAAGAAAAAAAAGAAGAAAAAGAATGAAAGAAAGAAAAAGCCCCTCTGATATACCTATCGATGTATTTTATACTTCCCTTGATTTTGACTTAATTTTATTTGTTCTGTGAAACTATAAGACTGCTTCCATGTTGGAACAAGGAATTTGGGGTGACTTAAATCTGTGTTCCCGGGGCCATGGTCACTCAGAAGGGCTCCGGGAGAACTATTACATTCCCTTTGAGCTGAGAGCTGTACTCCCTTACTCTTCCAACAGTGCTCCTGCAAGACGGAGGTGCAGACTCGGTTGGAATCCCGGCTCGGGGGTGCCAGCTCTCCTCAGTTTTCAAAGCTTGGTTTCCTCACTTGAAGTTCGCAGCCGGGACTTTTGGCCCTTGGAGTGTGGAATACCGAGACTGTTCTTCCGGCATCCCGGGGCGTGGCCGGTAGGTGAGCGGGCGAGGCGTTTCTGCGGTCCAGGTGAGCCTGGCAGGTGCCCGCGGCCTGCCCCTGGGCCAATGGGCGACGCGGGCCCCCCAGCCTCCCGGGCGGGACCGCACTGCGCTCCGGCAATTGGCTGTGCCGTGGAGGCGGCCGGGCCGCCGCCCGTGGGTCGGACGGAGCAGGAGCGCAGCGGCCCGGGAAGGAGGCCTGCGGGGGCTGCGGGGGGTGCGGGGAGCCGCTCGGCCTGGACGTGGGCTGAGGCTTCCGGGGAGTGACCGCAGCCACCATGAGCAGCCAGGGCGACTACACATCCCGGCGGGCGGCGATCCGGCGGAAGTCAGGCGCCTACCTGCCGCCCGGGACCCCGCGGCCCTGGAGCCGGCCCTTGCCGCACCCGCGGCGGGTGGACTGCGTCGCTGGCCCGGCCCAGGCCGCAGGTACCGTGGGGGGGTGGGGGGTCAGTGGGGGGGTGGGCGGCGTGCCGTGCGTGGGTGGGGCGGGGGCAGGGGGCGTGCCGTGGGTGGGTGGGCGTGCCGTGGGGGGGTGGGCGTGCCGTGGGGGGGTGGGCTGGCGGGGGAGCGTGCAGTGGGTGAGCAGGTGGGGGGCGTGCCGTGCGTGGGGGGGGGCATGTCGGGGCAGGGGGCGTGCCGTGCGTGGGGGGGCATGTCGGGGCAGGGGGCGTGCCGTGCGTGGGGGGGGCATGTCGGGGCAGGGGGCGTGCCGTGCGTGGGTGGGGCGGGGCAGGGGGCGTGCCGTGGGTGAGCAGGTGGGGGCGTGCCTGCGTGTGTGGGGCGGGGGCAGGGGGCGTGCCGTGGGTGGGTGGGCTGGCGGGGGAGCGTGCAGTGGGTGGGGGGCGTGCCGTGCGTGGGTGGGCGTGCCTGCGTGGGTGGGCGTGCCGTGCGAGGGGCGTGCCTGCGTGGATGGGCGTGCCGTGCGTGGGTGGGCGTGCCTGCCTGCGTGGGTGGGAGGGGGCTGTTGGGCCAGCGGTCAGCAGTGTTGATGGCGCGCTCTCCTGGAGTGAAAGGAACCCGGGCTTCCTCACCCTCAGGACGCACGCTCTTCCTAGTTAGTTTGTTCTTTCTCCCAATACTTCTTTAGCAAGAATATGACCAACTAGTTCTTCAAAAGTACAGGCGTGTCTTTGCAAAAAGTTTTATTAGGAATTATACAGCTCATAATTCTCTATATATTGTCATTTAACCTTCACTAAATTCCTTCGTTCAGTTAACCTTAGTTCCCTGGTGTTTCCTTCTCAGAAGAGGCTTCTTACTTTCCTGAGGGCAAAGGCCGGGGACTCAGAGATCAGTAATAAGTATTTACATTTCTGAATTCTGAATCTTAAAAAGAAACCTCACCATTCTTTTATTTACCTTCGCGGATTTTGTAATGATTGAGCATGCAGCTTTGATTATTTAAATATGGTAAGTGTTGAGGATGGTAAATGTGCCGCCGTGTAGTCCTTGTCCCAAAGCTGTAGCAGGTATACGGCAGAAAATCGTGATGGATGGTGTGCTCTGAGTGCGTACTCAACGTTAGAGAAGATTCGCAAACAAGGAACTGGATCACTGATACTCCGCCACACCCATTTCCTGCAAAAGTAGGAGACTGATGAAGTACTCCTGAGATCTCTCCCAGTTTGGCACCAAACTGAATGAAAATGTTTTCTTATTAAGTGAAAATGTTTTGTTTGAAAGGAGGTGTTTAGTCATCACATTTTGTTCATCCGTGTTTTTCAGTGCAGATACTGGGCTGATTCCTTACAGCATTATTGAAGGGATATCACTTGATTTCTTTTCAGATGCTTTGAAGAGGCGATCAAGAGTGCAGGGACTCGGTGTAGTCCATAAATTATTTCTGTAAATCAGCTGTGCTTATAGGAGTTCTGTTTGCTCATCTATTTTTATTTATTTATTTATTCATTCATTCATTCATTCATTCATTCATTCATTTATTTTCAGTGCTGAGGGTGGAATCATGGGTAAGCAGGCTACCACTCAGTATGCCCTAGGTATCCTTTCTTCTTTTTTTAAGTTTTAAATTCAAAGAAAACCTCATCTTGAGCACTTTAAGAAACAGAGTAGTTATGGACAGTAGAGAAGTTTCCGCAGGTAAATTAGGTGCTTGCTGCCAAACCTAGGACCTTAGCTCCATCCCTGGTACCCACGTGATGGAAGGAGAACCTCCACTCCCCCAGACAGTCAGGAAGTGTAGTTTTAAAGGAAGGAAACAGCTTGTGGGCAACCTAGTTTTGTTACATTGTCTTTGTGCTGCCTTCCTGGGACTCGGCCTTTTCTCTTGTTATTTTCAACCCTCGGAAGTAATTACTTTTATCTGAATAGGTGTAGCTGTTCCCTTCACATAACAGTATCTGTAGCAACATAAGGAGAATACATAGTTTTCTAAAACACTGGATGGCCACCTCACCTTGTTCAATATGTAAGCACTCTGAACAAGCTGGTCAGCACGGAGAAAACATGTATAGAGTGCTTCCTTTGAATCAAATGTGGCTTCCTTAATCATCAAATTGTTCATGATTAAATAAGTGTGTCCATCAAAAAGTAAACCAAGTTAATTCTTGGGAAGTGCCCATACATTCTGTAACTCTAGAAAAAACATTTATATGTGAAAGCTACACAATTGAGGCGAATCAGAGTGGACAGTTCTCCACAGAAACGTTCCTTTTCTTAAAAAGGAACAACGTCAAGGAGACAAGGACTTAGCAGAGGCCAAGTGAGAATGGTGGGAAACACTTGGGGTTCCAGGATTTGGAAGACTATGAGGACTGCTATGATTTACAGGGACCACAGGCTGCAGACTGAGACTTCAGCTCAAAACCAAGGCGAGCCAAAGAGGCAACAACCACAGAACAACATGTGAACCAAATGGACGAAAAGAGAACTCACTTTATCACTGTTTTGCCGGAGTCTGTGGCTATGAAACACTAGTCCTGGAGTACTCTTATTTTGTGTCAAAATAATAAAAATAGCCAGGCAGTGGTGCACGCCTTTAATTCCAGCACTCGGTAGGCAGAGCCAGGCGGATCTCTGTGAGTTCGAGGACAGCCTGGTCTATAGAGTGAGTTCCAGGACAGGCTCCAAATCTACACAGAGAAACCCTGTCTCAAAAAACCAAAATAATAATAATAATAATAATAATAATAATAATAATAATAATAAAAACAAAGTCTATAAACTCTACCTTTGCATATGCCTGAATGTTAAGTCCTTATCTGGTAAAGCAGAGAAGTATTTAGGACAGAAATTTGGGAGTCATGTAGCACTCATCATTAATCCAGTTTTTATCACTAGGTGTGAAATTCTTATCTGGACAGTGGAAGTAGTGATACTTAGTGACTGAATGGTTAAAGTAAGGTTATTCACATTAGTTGTCTGGAACAAAGCAAAGATGCTAGATAGAATTATAACAAGGAACCACTTATTCATCTGTACCTCCCTCCAAATCTGGCACTAAGAAATTCTTTAATAGCTATTGAATTTTTTTTTTTTTTCGAGACAGGGTTTCTCTGTGTAGCTTTGCACCTTTCCTGGAACTCCCTTGGTAGCCCAGGCTGGCCTCGAACTCACAGAGATCCACCTGGCTCTGCCTCCTGAGTGCTGGGATTAAAGGCGTGCGCCACCACCACCTGGCTTATAGCTATTGAATTAACCAAAGACTGTCCTCCTGCATGTTATAGTAGCTATTATCTATTGAATGCCTGTTTTTTCCATTAAGAAGTTTGTTGTGATACACATGCACAAAATTCATTCCACAAAAATCATATTAGGAAGAGAATATGATCCGTGTTTATAGGTGAAGAAATTGAGGCACAGAGAGCTTCACTAAGTTGATTGGAGTAACTAACTGGTGATTTGTGGCCAGGACTCAAACCCGAATATGTCTGGCCTAGGGCTGTGTTACAACTCCCCTAGGCAGTGTCTTGAGAGGCATTCAGAATCAACAGACTGAAAGACACCAAGCAGACCTTTGTCATCGAAGGAGGATTTTAATGATTGTATAGCCATTGTTTAATTTTTTTAAAAAAGAGTTTTACTATTTCATGTGTCTGGGTGTTTTGCCTGCATGTTTACCTATACATCATGTGAATGCCTGGTGTCTCAGGAGGCCAGAAGGCATTAAATCCCCTCAAACTGTAGTTACTTACAGACCATTGTGAGTTACCATGTGGGTACTGGGAATTGAACCCAGGTCCTCTGGAAGAGCAGCCAGTCTCTTAACCTTTGAGCCATCTCTCCAGCCCCTGAATTAACGTTCTAAGTTTTAGAAGACAGCCAAGTGTGGCTGCTCATACCTGTAATCCTAGCACCTGGGAGGCGGAGGCAAGAAGGTGGTCATACCTTCAAAGCCAATAAAGTGAGTTCCTGGCCAGTCCAGACTGAAGCATGAGATTTTTGTCTCATATGTAATGAAAACAACAAAAACAAAACACAAAGAATATCAAGAAGTCAGTTGGTTACTTATCCTCTCTCAAGATTGATTTCTTCATGGTGAGAATCAGTCACGTAGACACCGTAGACACAGCCTCTTTCCATGAATTCTTATTCCCAGCAGGAACTTCAGGTGACATCTTCACTATAGGTTTCCGGTGACGTCTTAGCTCTTGGGTTGGTGAGAGCTGGTGACCTGTTAGCATGTTTCTAAAGTATCCCACGCCTGATAGTCATAAACATGTTGTGTCGCACACAAAGGTGGGCAGCAGATGATTATTAAAGTCTTAAAAATAGCCCACAGTAATTTGATTCATACAGTCTAAGGAACAGACACAGTATAAGAATGAAGGTTTTGTTTGTTTGTTTTGTTATCAGGTGCCTTTATTCTGGCTACATTGTAACTACTGCTGTGCTTGTACTTCTACAACCTCATTTTGGGCTCTCCAGCTTTTTCTAGGCCTTTCTCTTTCCTGTCTCATAGTGGAGTATCTGAAGGGCCTGTGATGGAGGAGATCTTTCCTACTCCATGTTGTTCCTGGTGACTCTCATTTAAAGTAGTTTATTTCTTTCATTTTCTTATTATCGATGAAGTATCTGCATTCCCAACAGCATTCTGTTGTAAACTGAAGTTTCTAGGACAAAAAGTCTTGTGTGTGGAGTTTGACCCTTGGTTAAATTATACAAGGGTGATTGACTGATAAAAGAGTTTTAATGTTAGCCCAGAGCCAAATTATCTTGAGTTTCCAAGCGTTGATGGATTGAATTTTAAAGCAAACATTTGCTCCTTGAGTCTTTAGGGCCTTGACCCTAAGAAGGCTTTCCCATTGAGGGGCATTGCAAACACCTGCATGAAGTGGGAGCAACAAGCAGCTGCTGTTTCTGGAAAGTTTTCAGTAAGTCTGCATTTCTCAGCTGTCTCTCCATCCTGTTTTCTTCTCAGGAATGCTTTTTACTGGATTTAGAACTTGTAGTCCAGACTGTAAATCAAAGATGGAACTGTGGAGGCCCAGCTTGAGAAGTTTGAGAGGGAGCAAGGTTTCTATTGGCAAGTGGTCTAGAGGCCATACACGTGGTATTTTGGCAAATAATCGGGCTGTTTTCAGCCCCTGTCCTAAAAATTTACATGAGGGTGAATTACAAAGTTTCTTTGGCAGAGGAACTTTCAAGACAGCATAAATAATGTGGAGCCACAAAATGCGTGTTACTGATAACTCTAATGCAGTTCTGTAGTGAAGAGCAAATGGGGCTAAAAGAAATACACAACGTACAGTTTGGGGAAAAAAGAGTGTTGTGCCCAGATCGTAACCCCCAGAGAGACCACCAAGGACGAGCATACCAGAATGCAAAAGCAAGGTTTATCTGTTACAAGTCATGACAGGGAACTCAACTCAAGCCATCTCAAGTGAGGCAGAGAAGAGTTACTCTTTCTTGGGGAAGTTAGTTTTTATAGGCAAAACCCATAAAATTTCTTAGAGGGGAGGGGGTTAGTATGGGTCCATCCTTGATTGGTCCAGTTTTTCCCGGGCCTGGACTTTATCTTATTCTAGCTTATCTGTTTGCCCTGTCAGGAGTTTTACAACTCCTCTCCAGGGTCTGGTCATGTTATCTCTGGAGAGGGGCATCTCGTGGTTAATTGGTTACCATCAGACATCCTGACTCTGTTCTTTTGTTCCTTGGGCTGGCACCATCATTTCTGGGGACTTGAAACTGGCCTGGGTCTATCTATATTGAGATATCTTTGTCTAAGGCCCCCTTTTTGAGACAATAGAGTGAGGGTCTTGTTGTGCCTAGATCATGTCCCCAAAGCCACCACTGGAGACTTTAGGTACAGAATGCAAAAGTAAGGTGTTGTCTAAGTATACAAGCCTCCAGGGAGGCTCTTCTAAATCTCTCACTCACAGCAGGGAGGTTGGAAGGAGTGCTCCCCTTTCTTTATGAGGCTAGTTCTTAAAGGCACAGACCATATAATTTATTTTAACCCGCCTCCCTTTTTAGTCTTTTGGTCGAATATCCTGACTGTGTTTTCCAAAGTCCCTGTAGCAGATACAGCCACCTGGGGAAAAGGGGTCTAAGTTTTTATCTACACGTAGGAATCCTGGTTTAAGCTTCTCTTTGTCTGTAGGGGATGGGGGGGGGGGTTTACTGAGGTATCATAGTAATGCCACTAAGTGGCGATTTCCTGCATTGGGAAGGTGCCTTCAGGGTAAGACCCATTCCTAGCTAAGTTTACAACTTGTGAAAGGAGAAAACCTAAGGGGTTGCTTACTTCTAGAAAGCCATTGCTTTAGTAAACAAAAGCTGTTGCTAATGTGGTCCGAGGGGTGAGAGCCCACCCCAAGTGGGCAGACAGACTTGGCAGTGTTGTTTATGTGTGACTGGCTTTGGAGGCATGAAAATGCAAGAGAAAAGGGCCCTGGATCTATCCTCCACGGTTTTAGAGAGCCACTGAGGCCAGACAATACTAGGCTGTGTCATTCCTGTGAAGCAGTGATAGGCCATTTCATGAAACTGTGAAAGGTAAGCCTGGGTTTTGGTGGACCCCCCAAGATGTTGGAGATGCCAGAGCCATGAGAAATCTGCCAAGGAGAACTGCAGACGGAGTGGAACCAGCACGGGAAAGAATGAAGGGTGAAGCATATGAGCTCTGTGAAAGTCCCAGACACTGCAGGTGCAGCCACAGGATTTGATGTTTGCCCTGCTCGGGTTTGGTCTTTCCTCAGTATGCCCTCATTCCTCTATTTTGGGATACGAAGTCAGCACTTGAAGGAAGGCCTTTACTGGGGGGGGGGGGGGGGTGAGGAAGCAGGAGCGCAGCAGACACACATGGAAAACGGGAGGCTGGGGATCCAGTCTCTTTTCGAGGGCTGGTGGCTTTAAAGCCTTTGAAGATTCTTCCTCCCTTCTTTCAGGGATCGTTTGTCTGAAGATGGATGGGATGGTTGATTGGTCTGAACTGCTGTGTGACACAGTCTCGATCTGGCCATGGTGTATGATTTTTTTTTTCTTTTTTGGTTTTTCAAGACAGGGTTTCTCTGTGTAGCCTCCTGAGTACTGGGATTAAAGGTGTGTGCCACCACACCTGGCTTGGATTGTCTCGTTATATTAGATAAAATTAAAAATTATTATAAAAATTAAAGTGTTTTCTACCAAGTTGTGTAACAGATAAGGTTGAAATGGTGTTTCAGTCAGTTATGTGTTTGGTGTACTGGAATATCTTCTACAGAAGCTTAGGAAATAGAAACAAAGGAGCAAAGATCATTGATTAGTAGGTTCCCACAGGAATGTGACCTTCCTAACATTCACAGCTGGAGATGTTTGGGTGTGTTCATTCATGAACTGGACATGACAGAGTGTGGAACACATGGAGCGTGAAGGGAGTTTAAAGGTCCTTAGAGAAGCAGGAAACCCTGTACTTGAGGGACTATGATCACTTAGATGGGTAATAAATGCCAAGTAAAGTATTTAATGAAGACTCCATCCCTTCCTTAAGGGAATTACCTCAGATGAATGTAGCACTCATAATATGGCTCTTTAAAAACAAGTTTTTATGAGCTTAGTGTTTATGAAAGCCTATATTGAGATTTCTCACTTTTATTTTTGCTATATATTTGTGGTATAAAAACAGGTTTTGAACAAATTTGACTTTGTTCTACATAAATGCTACTCTTTATTGCACTGCTTAGGAAAGAGTAGGTTGCCATGTTACCTCTAGGACACTTTTATATGGACAAGAACGGCATACTTAGGATTATCATGCCATGCTCATCACTGCCGTGGTTCAGAGTCTCACCTGGGTGGGGCTGTTGCCTGCCTCCCTCCTTTGGAAGCTTGCGTGGTGCCTTCTTTCTGAAGTGCAAGATATCTTTAGCAATAAGAACTCACCTTCTACCTCTGGAGGCAATAACTGTAGGCTGTAGGTTTTGGAAGTCTCTTTGACTTTGAGCCCTGGCCTCAAAAGAGGACTTCTTATGTGTAGTTTTTGTTAGGTGACCTTTGGCCTTTAAAGAGAAAATTGTTAGCCCAGATGAGAAATATTCATTAAAACTAATGTTAATTATAGGTAGAATTAGGTGTATTTAGGTTGTTTTTTTTTTTTTTTTTTTAGTAAATAGTTACTGTAATTTTACTTTCCTCTCTCCTTTTTCTCTATTTACCTTTTTACCCCTCCCCAAAGAGCCCCCCCTTTCAATTATCCCCTATCAGATAACTTGTACCCTGTTATTTTCCTTTCTATTGCTCCGGAGCCCATCTATCCTGGAAGAGTCCTGTCTTAGTCAGTGTTCTATTGCTGTGAAGAGACACCATGACCACAGCAACTCTTATATAGGAAATCAGTTCACGGGCGCTTGCTTACAATTTCAGAGGTTTAGTTCATTATCATCATGGGGGGGAACATGGCAGGATGCAGAAAGACACGTTGCTGGAGAAGGAGCTGAGAGTTCAACACTGGATCCACAGGCAGGAGAGAGATAGAGATAGAGAGAGAGAGAGGTCTGGCTTGGCTTTTGAAACTTCAAAGCTCACCCCCAGTGATACACTTACTCCAATAAAGCCACACCTCCTAATCCTTCTCAAGTAGTGCAGTTCCCCTGATGACTAAGCATCCAAATATATGAGCCTATGGAGCCCATTCATATGCAAACATCACACCACCTCTGGAACCAAAACTTCTAGGCTAGCAGAACTTAAGGTTGTGGGAACAGGAAGCAAAAATTTTCCTAGGGGATCACTAAGGGTGATAGTGAATGAAACTATTCCCTTTCTACCCCTTGATTCCTGGACATATAAATCCTGGCTATGGGAGAAACCATACTATATATTGGACACTGTTTTTATTTTATTTTATTTTATTTTAAAAGATTTATTTCTTTATTATGTATACAGTATTTTGCCTACATGCCAGAAGAGGGCACCAGATTGAATTATGGTTGTCACCATGAGGTTGCTGGGAATTGAACTCTGGACCTCTGGAAGAGCAGCCAGTGCTCTTAACTGTTGAGTCATCTCTCCAGCTGGACACTGGTTTAAACCATATACTTCTGGAGAACTCTGCCTCAGCCCTCCAGATGACTGTTACTAATTGGCACTATAACTGTGTCTTTAAAAGGCCATTCCATCATTCTATCAGGACAAACTGCTTCAGGGTCTTGGGAAACATGTTAAGACCAGTGGATTCCATGAACATTGGCCCTCTGTCACCCTTGTTTGGTTGTGAAGTGTTCCTTGGTCAGAAGCAATGCTGTGTGGAATACCATGACAATGGATAAGGCAGTCTCTAAGTCCACAGATAGTAATTTTGGGAGAAGCATTATGTGCGGGGAAGGCAAATCTATAACCAGAATAAGTATCTACTCCAGTAAGGACAAAGCATTGTCCTATCCACAAAGAAAGTGGTTTAATGTAGTCAATCTGCCATTGGATCACTAGCTGGTCACCCCAGAGAATGGTGCCATACTGGGAGCTCAGTGTTGGTTTCTGCTGTTGGCAGGTCCGGCACTCAGCAGCAGCTGTAGCCAGGTCAGCCTTGGTAAGTGGAAGTCCATGTTGTTGAGCCCATGCATAACTCCCTTCTCTGCCATGATGGCCACTTTGTTCATGGGCCCTTTGGGCAGTTACAGGGATGGCTGGGAAAGAGGCTGACTATCCACAGAATGGGTCATCCCACCTACTTGATTATTGAACTCCTCCTTATCTGAGTCACTTTTTGATGAGCATTCACATGGGACAAAAGTATCCTTGCATCCTTCACCCATATGGAGAGATTGATCTATATACTTCTTCTGTAAATAATGTTTTCACCAATTTTCCAGTCATGCTTTTTCCAAGTCCCTGATCATTCAACCAATCCACTGGCCACAGCCCATGAATCAGTGAACAATCACACACCTGGCCATTTCTCCTTCCAAACAAAATGTATGACCATGTGTAGTGCCCCAATTCTGCCCACTGTGAAGATTTCTCTTTGTCGGTATCTTTCAGGGTTGCCACAGAAAGGGGTTGTAATGCTGTAGCTGTCCACTTCTGGGTGGTGCCTGCATAACACGTAGAACTATCTGTAAACCCTAGTCTTCTCTTCTTCAGTCAACAGATCATAGGGCACACCCCATGAGGCTACAGATGCATGCTTGGCAGCAGATGGCATTATAATAGGAGTAGAAACAAGAGGCATTTTGGTAACTTCTTCATGTAACTTGCTTGTGCCTTCAGGCTCTGGGCCTGATCACATATATACCACTTCCATTTGATAACAGATCACTGTTGTGCATGCCCTACTTCATGATTTGGTGGGTCAAAAATAATACCCAGCTCACATGGTAACGTGGTGGCCCATTGTCAATGTTTAGTTTCTACTAAGGCTCAATAGCAAGCCAAGAGCTATTTCTTAAATGGAAGCTCGTTTGCTGCAGGTGGTGGTCGAGTCATGCTCCAAGATTCCTAAGGTCTTTTCTCTGATGACCTATGGTGACCTGCCAGTCTCTCCAGACAATATCCCTATCTGCCACTGACACCTCAAGTATCATCAGTTCTGCAGGATTATATTGTCCAATGGTAGAGTAGCCTGGACCTGTTGAAGAGCCTTCTCCTATTCCAGGCTCTACTCAGACTAACAGCTTTCCCAGTCACTTGGTATATGGGCCAGAGTGATACACCCAAGTGAGGAATGTCCAGAATCCAAATAGACTCACTAAAGGTTGTACTTCTGTCTGGTGTGAGAGGTGCTGAGTGCAATATCATATCCTTCATCTTAGAAAGATTATCTCTACATTCTCTACACCACTGAACTCCTAAAACTCCTAAAAATTTCATTGAAGCCCTTGAATTTTGGTTGGATTTATTTCCTATCTCTGATTTGTGAATGTGTTATCAATGAGTCCAGAGTGGTTGCTACCTCCTCCTCACTTGGTTCAATCAGCATAATGCCATCAATATAGAGGAGCAATGTGATACTTTGTGGAAGGGACAGATGATCAAGATCCTTTTGAACTAAGTTATGATACAGGGTTAGAGAGTTAATATATTCTTGAGGTAAAACTGTAAAGGTATGCTGCTGGACTTGCCAATTGAAGGTAGATTGCTTCTGATGGTCCTTATGGACAGGTATGGAGAAAAAAACATTTGCTAGATCAATAGCTGCATACTATGTACAGGACATGTGTTAATCTGCTCAAGTAAGGGCCTCACTTCTGGCACCAAAGTCTGTATTAGTCAGTTTTCTAGAGAAACAGAAGTGATAGAATGAATCTCTCTCTCTCTGTGTGTGTGTGTGTGTGTGTGTGTGTGTGTGTGTGTGTGTGTATTTATCTGTCTGTCTATATGTATCTATCTAATCTATATCTATATAAGATTTATTATTATGTTTGTTTCCTGACAGAAAGTCCAAGGATCCAATAGTTACCTAGTATATGAGGCTGGATGTCTCAGCTGATTTTCAATATGTGTCCGAATCCCAAAGAAGTAGGCTCTAATATTAGCGAAGGGATGAATTTGATGGTGAGAGCGAGAGCAAGAAGGCAAAAAGCAAAAGCTTTCTTTTTCCATGTCCTTTATAGAAGCTACCACCAGGAGGTGTGGCTGTGCTGTAGGGTGGGCATTCCCACCTCAAGTAAGCCAATCAAGAAAAATCCCCCACAGTTGTGCCCAACTGCTTTTGCTTTAATTAATTTCAGATGTAGTCAAGTTGACAACTGTTGCTGGAGGACTTCTCTCCAGGTTCCACTAAGCCCCGCAGTCCCACAATCCACGTATAAAATAATCACTTAGACGCTTATAATACTTATAAACTGTATGGCCGTGGCAGGCTTCTTGCTAACTGTTCTTATATTTTAAATTAACCCATTTTTATAAATCTATACCTTGCCACATGGCTGGTGGCTTACCGGCGTCTTTACATGCTGCTTATCCTGGCAGTGGCTGCAATGTCTCTCCCTTCTTCCTGTTTCCCCAGTTCTCCTCTCTCCTTGTCCCACCTATATTTCCTGCCTGGTCACTGGCCATCAGTGTTTTATTTATATAGAGTGATATCCACGGCACTTCCCCTTTTCTTCTTTTTTTAAAAAGTAAGGTTTTAACTTTAACATGGTAAAAGTACATATAACAAAACAATTATTGAGCAAGAATTACAGTTACAATATTAAAGAAGATGTCCTATCTATCTTATATTTGTGAGTTTAAGGTTTTATATCTAACTTATCTTTCATCATAACTGAGGAAATTACAACTATCTAGTTTTCAACCACATCAAAAACCTGAGAAGGGACATAATGGTACCTGAGAAATGGTAGATGGATGCAAGCAACTTTCGGGAATCTTGCAAGAGTAGACCAAGACAGCTGGCAGCCTGGACAGTCACCTAATTTTTTTAGCATTGTTGGTGCATTCAAATTGGCTACAGGCCTAGAGTATCTGACAGACCATTTTCAGAAGCAGGAATTCTGAGAGACCATCTTACCCTGTCTTGGCAGAGTACAGTGGTCACTTTTCTTGTGTCCCATTTGTCCAGAAAGGACAGCATTGCATTTGTACTGTCAGCCATCAAGGCAAGGGCAGTTCTTTGCCCAGTAGGCCATTTTGTGCCAAAAAGACAAACTTCCAAATGGAAATGTCTTAGAAGCCCAACATTCTCTCGGGATCAATTGGTGTAGCCAGGAGCAATTGTGTCTCACATCAACAGAATTTTAAGTTATTTAAATGCCATATTCTCTAGGTCTATGAAGTGTTTGAAGATTACCTATCTATCTGAAATATATCTATGTATACCTAGAAGACTTAACTAACATGGCTACAAAAATGATTATCATAAATGACTAATTATTAATCTATTTTTAATTATCCATTACAATTTTAAATGAGTTAAATATAATACCTCAAACAAGAATAGAAATATATATATAGTATAACAAAATTAACTTCAAGTTTGTATCAATAAACTAAAATTTTACCAATGTAAAACATTTTAAACATAAACTAAAATCTATACCAATGTAAAACATTTTAAACAAGTTGTTCTTTAAAAGTAGGTTCATTAATCTACCCTTTTATCTTATCATCTCCATATCCTCCTATATATCTATATCATATCCCCTTTTCTTTTTTAGAAAGAGATCACATTTAAAATCAACCTGTTTTAAATAAAAATATTGTTTTTTCTCTGTCCCACACCAGAGGGCTCTTCTGATTTGGGACACAAGAATCTCTTAACCATTTTTTTTTTAAAGTAATATGTCTGGGTTTAGAAGGGGAGTGAGCCAATTCCACCTCTAAAGTCAGCTTGGTATATTTGGGAATTTGGGCGTAGCATCTCTTACTACTTCCTGCTGGAGGGGGGCGATGTATCTTATGGGGATGCAAAGAAAATTTTAGGCCTATGGGGTAGTCCTTGAGGCTGTATTGTGTGAACCAGTTGCCTTGAAACCACTCTGGATGTGGGATCATCTGGGCCATGGTGTCATCGGAGACCTTTCAGGGGGTCTTGGCTGGTGAAACCTGATGTATCTTAATCTGGAACAAATCCACAGCCTCTGGCTTTCTGTGGAAACAAAAGCAGAACCTCTTTTCCAAAGCAACATATCCTTAAATCCAAATTTTGAACTCAAGGTACCTTTAAAATATACATCTTGGCATAACTCAACAGCTTTTGCAATCAAATGTTTTTCTTCAGTTACGAATATCAAAGACGACATAATCCAGATTCTCTGTGTGGTAGCCATCTTTACGTGGCTTATTTTTTATATTACCTTGAGCCTATTGCTTTAAACTGCACCATTCTAAGACTGAAACGGCCTGTGGCTGCTGGCTCCGCCCACTTAAGCTTTCCAACATGGCGGTGGTACGTTTTCTGCCAGCTCTGGGAGTCATCAAGTCTCAGAAATAGTGGGTCTAAGCTTTTATCAAAGCAGCGTGTAGCCTAGAAACCTCTTTTTTTTTTTAAATAATAGTAAAGACTAAATCTACCACACAGCTTAATGTGCCGCTGGCAGACGCCTCATTTCCGCCATACTTCTGGTCAAACGCACACGCCAGGAAACCGCCAGTGTCCAAACCTGCATTTGAGACGAGAAGCAGGAACCTGGTTTTGGCTCTGTTTAGAATTGGTTATTAAATATTCTCAGGTTTAAGGTGGAAACACGAGCCATTGGGTGCCATTTGTTGCTGGAGGGCAGTCCCACAATCCACGTATAAAATAATCACTCAGACGCTTATATTATTATAAACTGTATGGCCGTGGCAGGCTTCTTGCTAACTGTTCTTTTATCTTAAATTAACCCATTTTTATAAATCTATACCTTGCCACGTGGCTGGTGGCTTACCGGCGTCTTTACATGCTGCTTATCCTGGCGGTGGCTGCAGTGTCCCTCCCTCCTTCTTCCTGTTTCCTCAATTCTCCTCTCTCTTTGTCCCACCTATACTTCCTGCCTGGTCACTGGCCATCAGTGTTTTATTTATATAGAGTGATATCCACAGCAGACAACCAATTGGTATCGTATTTCTTACTTTCTCACAAAATGTTCAAAACTTTATATATAGCATCACTAAATTCCTTGAGCCTTACAAAGAGTGAATCAGGCATATCAAATAAATTGATCTTGCTTGGCTCTTTAAATAGTTGACACCATGGATCTTCAGTGTCTTTAGTAACTGCACACTTCACTGAGGTGGAGAGCTAGCTCCAGAGACCACTAATCCCACTAGAGAAATTCATGCTAACAGTTCTATTTCTCTAGAACCACTTCTGTGATGCTAGTTTATAGTCCTTGTGGTTTTCTAGAAGAGAATGAATAGAATGAATGTATGTTAAAGGAGATTTATTCAATTGTCTTGCATGATCCTGGCTGGATTGCCTAATATTGGCTGTGTTTATACTGAAGAGGTTGAGAACCTGGTATCTGCTTAGTCCATGAACCATATCTCAGGAGTCCCAATCTGATGCTGACAGCTTGGAGGAATACTGGAGGGCTACTGTTCTTCAGTCCACCTTGGATCGCTGTAGCACTTTGAATGAGAATGGCCCCATATGCTCATGTATTTGAATGCTTAGTCACTAGGGAGTAGAACTATTTGAGAAGTATTAAAAGAATTATGCTGTGTGGCCTTGTTAGAGGAAGTGTGTCACTGGGGGTGGGATTTGTAGTTTCAAAAGCTCTCATCAGGCCCAGTATCTCTCTTTCTGCTTGCTGCCTGCAGATCAGGATGTAAAGCTCTCACTACTGCTCCAGCACCACGCCTGTGTGCTTCCTGCCATGATGATCATGGACTAACCCTCTCAAACTGTTGGCAAGCTTCCCATCAAATGCTTTCTTTTATGAGTGCCCTGGTCATGGTGTCTCCTCACAGCAACAGAACCCTGACTAAGACAGTGGCCCAAGAAGTTTGGTTCCAGGATCAGCTGCAGCAGCTTTAGCCATGCCAGCAAGAGCATGGATGAACTCAAGGTCAGCCGTGCCAGCAAGGTCATAGATGAACTCACCAATGAGACAGGAAGGCAAGCAGGCAAAGAGTCTTCCCTATATGTGGGCTCTTTGCACCCTGCCCCCCAAATACAGCTCATATGTAGGGTTTTTTTCCCTAAATATTAATATATTGTATTATTATTATTAAAACATAATAATGCAGCTCATATAAGACAGTGCCTCAGCCAGGCAGTAGTGGCACACGCCTTTAATCCTAGAACTCGGGAGGCAGAGCCCGGTGGATCTCTGTGAGTTTGAGGCCAGCCTGGTCTATAGAGCGAGATCCAGGACAGGCACCAAAACTACACAGAGAAACCCTGTCTCAAAAAAACAAAAAAAACCCCAACCCCGCCCCAAAAGCCCAAACAAACTAAAAAGAAAGTACCTCATAAGGTCTATTTAATCTAAAGTAGATAATTGCTCACAAGTGGGCCCAGAGACTTGTCTTTTTTGCTAGTTTTAGAATATACTGCAAAGTCTTGTATATTAGCTCTTTCTTATGATATATTAATAATGGTATTTGAAAATGCTAATAGCTAAGGTAAAGAAAATGACTGATTTTCCTAATAGAATCACTATCGAATTTTTATCATTATCATTACTATTGAGTTTTTAATGTAAGATTATATTAATTCTACACAAGAATTGATGCATTCACTGGTATGTGTTATTTGTTCCTGTGTCTGAAGTTTATAAGTTATTCATCATATTCAAGATATTAATATTTGTACGTTTTGTTAATATAATGTCCAAATAGAAAGAGTACTTTGGGGAAGGTATTTTTGAATCAAAGGCATGTAGGAAAACCTACAAATATTCAAGTAGTTAAGATGCCTGTCCATGAGGTAGAACATATCAGCAGCTTCAGCTCTAAGTAGTTAAGATGGCTGTCCATGATGATGAAGCGTGCCTGTTAACCTCAGCTCTTAGAAGCCCGAGAGAGGAAGATTATGAGTTGGAGGTAAAACTGATTGAGATACATACTGAGATTTTGTTTCATAAATGTATAACAAGAAAATAACTTATATACATATGAAGTTTACTGATTTGTCCCTCTTTTTAAAAGGGTTTCATGTCTCTTTATGATTCATAAGAGTTCAGATCTTATAACAGGCCTTTCAAATGATTTCTTTAGTTTTAGACTCTTACTAATGGGGGAAAAATGCCACAGTATGTCTCTATTTCTTCTAACAGCTTTCACCAGGTAGTTTTTATCTGTTGTGATTTTTAGCAGAAGTGGATTATGAGTCTGTGCATTTTTACAGAGCATGGACAGATTCTATAGAACAATAAAGGAAACTTTGTGAAAGGAATTTACGAGTACTGTGTATTTAAAAAAGCGGATGTGTATTCCACTTTTTTAGGTTATAAACTATGCTTTGTAATTATTGTTTCATCTTTGTAAATTTTTAACTGTAACCTTCTAAATTGTGGATTTATTTTGGTCTCTGCACATCAATAATTTATTCCAAGTTAACAATGAAGTATTAAGTAATTGTGGTAACAAAGTGTGACGCCTTAGAAGCCATGAATGCTTATGCCAAGGTGTACCCTCTGGTGATGTCAACTACATATGCATCAAGATCTCTTAACCCATTGTCTAATGAACAGTAAAGTTACTGTTCTTTTCTACTTTTAAAAATTCTTTATTCTAATATTACTGTATCTTTGTCTGGGTGTTCATTCTAAACAACAAATACCTGTAATGTGCAGAGTCATCTTTACACTCAGTAACATAAATAAAGTTATTTTGCATTAACAAAAATTTTGATATGAAAATAAGAAAAAAACCTGACTTCGAATACAGCCACCCACTCTTAAGAATAGTAACATCCTCATTTTTTCAGGTAGCTAGCTCTCATTTTGTCTCAATTGGATGATTGTAACCCAGTCATACAATCACTGAGGTTTGTGAGCCCTTTGTGTTATAGCCATTTACACACTGCTTTACACACTGCTTTACACACCACTGTGCACTAGCATCTGCTTTCTCCTGTTTGTCTTTCATTCAGGAGGGAGCAATACATTCTTTTACTTAAAGTTAAACTCGAGCTAGACAGGGCTATATACTTCTTTAATCCCAGCACTCTGGGAAACAGGCAGGAGGATTTCTATGAGTTTGAGGCCAGGCTGGACTATATAACAAGTTTCAGGCCTAAAAACAAAATAAAACAGAAACATTTTTTTTGTTGTTTTGTTTTTTGTTTTTGTTTTTGTTTTTGTTTTTGTTTTTGTTTGGAGCTGAGGACCGAACCCAGGGCCTTGCGCTTACTAGGCAAGCGCTCTACCACTGAGCTAAATCCCCAACCCTTGTTTTGTTTTTTAATCTAAATTTCCAGGTGTTTCTTAAAAACAGATAAAATTCTAGACAATGTAAGTGCAAAAATGTTTGGGGTCCACCTTTGGTCTTCTGCCCCACCCCAATTTTGGTAAGAACTGGTGACAGTAAGGTGCTGCCAACATGTCCAAACAGTACTTTCCTGTTTAGTAACAGTAGATTGTGTTATCTTCACGTCTTCAGGGGCTCTCCAGTGTTATCCGCAGATGACTGATATGGTGACAATCCCTTATCATTATCTCAGCAGGATGCCTACCATATTATCCTTAGTTATCATGGGAAGAGTTTTCTTCAACAAGATATCCTGTATGTTTAAGAAAAGCAAATGCAAATAAAACCCAGCTTCCCTCAGTGTCTAGCAGAGTTGATGTTCAATAAACATAAAGTTTTTATTTGTTTTTCCCCCCAACTTTTCTGCCTCCCAGTAAGTCAGTCAGCTAAAAAATACAAACTATTGCAGTGTTTCTTATCCTTGGGAGAAGAAACAACTTCAAGTGAGTTGTTATATATAAGTTTTTTTGCCTCTCTTTTGTCTAACTAGAAGGGAATGCTCAGAGAGCTCTTCTATTTTGAGTATAAGTGGACGCTAAGAGAAAGATATAAGAAACTATAGAATAGCATTTGGCTGAACACAAAAATGAAATAAAAAATGTTCAGGGACATATATAGAACCAGAAAATATTTTACTGAATGGGATGATGCTAACCTAAAAAGACACACAGCCCATGTTCACTCTTATTTGGATCCTAGCTCCAAACTTTTAGATATGTGTACATCACCTAGAGTAACTACAGATACCAGGAAAGAAAAAAAGGACTGTGGGGCAGGGAGAGAAGGCACTCTAGAGAGAGCTAGAGCAGGACACAGGTGCTATGAAATAGGAGAGGGGAGTGGAGAGGCTTACCAGGGGAGGAGAAGATGGAGATGTTCACCAGGGGAGGAGAGGATGGAGATGTTCACCAGGGGAGGAGAGGATGGAGAGGTTCACCAGGGGAGGAGAGGATGGAGATGTTCACCAGGGGAGGAGAGGATGGAGATGTTCACCAGGGGAGGAGAGGATGGAGAGGTTTAACAGGGGAGGAGAGGATGGAGAGGTTCACCAGGGGAGGAGAGGATGGAGAGGTTCACCAGGGGAGGAGAGGATGGAGATGTTCACCAGGGGAGGAGAGGATGGAGAGGTTTACCAGGGGAGGAGAGGATGGAGAGGTTCACCAGGGGAGGAGAGGATGGAGATGTTCACCAGGGGAGGAGAGGATGTAGAGGTTTACCAGGGGAGGAGGGGATGGAGATGTTCACCAGGGGAGGAGGGGGTGGAGAGGTTCACCAGGGGAGGAGAGGATGGAGAGGTTCACCAGGGGAGGAGAGGATGGAGATGTTCACCAGGGGAGGAGAGGATGGAGAGGTTCACCAGGGGAGGAGAGGATGGAGATGTTCACCAGGGGAGGAGAGGATGGAGATGTTCACCAGGGGAGGAGAGGATGGAGAGGTTCACCAGGGGAGGAGGGGATGGAGAGGTTCACCAGGGGAGGAGAGGATGGAGAGGTTCACCAGGGGAGGAGAGGATGGAGATGTTCATCAGGGGAGGAGGGGGTGGAGAGGTTTACCAGGGGAGGAGAGGATGGAGAGGTTCACCAGGGGAGGAGAGGATGGAGAGCAATGTAGTGTAAGAGGAAGGGAAGAGGGATAAACAACCCTAACGATATTTGAAAAAGCTATAGGGAATTATATTTACTTACAATTATATATACATGTATTTATGTATATGAAGTTATGATGCTTGGGGATGATAATGCCCCACCCCACAGCCATAGACTAGAAAGAAAAACCCCAGTGCCAGGCATCAGAAACTTCCTTTTGAGTTCAGGCCAGTGCAAGAGTCTCCGAAACAATATGGTCTATTGCCATGGCCCTCGGGTGCCTTTCTAGAAATTGAAGGTAAGACCTTCTTGTTGAAGACATCACCCATTTTGGACAGAGGACTTGGAAGAACTGAGTTGGAAATGACTAGAAAGCCTCCTCCCTGAGCACTAGTTCTATAGTGAGAAAGCTGCCCTCATGAAATCTCAACAGTTTGGTTGCCCAAATAACACCCGTAAATGGCAATACCAGCTGATATGCCAATATATGTATTAGGGGACATCTCACAAGGCCCCCATCCCTAGATGAAGACCCGTGGGCATCTGATGGCTTGCTGAGAGTGACAGTCAGTCTTCTCTGGGGATGAACCCCTGATAGGTGACTCCATTCCAAGTGATCAGACCTAAACACATACACACATGAGCAACACTAAATGAACTCAGGAAGTTGTGTTTATAAGTTTATATGTATAGATGTCACAATAATAATTAAAGATAGGAGGCCATGGATTCGAGCAAGAGTGTGGGGGAGTGGGAGGAGTTGTGGGGGAAGGGAGGGGAAATCATGTAAATACAGTACTCACATATGAAATTCTCAAAAAATAAAGATACTATAGTTAACTTGAAATTTATTGACAAGGACTGTTAGAAGTTTGAACGACTTTAAAGCAGAGGGTGTGGAGGTGACTCAGTTGGTAAGCATGCCTGTTGTACAAGTGTGAGGCCTGAGTTAGAATCCCTAGCACCCACATAAAAAAACTGGACATGGAGGGCCACCGTAGTTTCCTGGCTGCCAGCTAGCTCCATTTTTAGTGAGAGACCCTGTCTCAAGGAAATAATGTAGGGAATGATAGAGCAGGGCCCTTGAACATGCACACAAGCATGTTCACCTGCACACCATGTGAATGCACAAAACCACAAACACATTTAAAAAAACAGATTAAAGATTTTATTAAGTATTTTCTGAATTTTTATCTAAAGCTTAGCCTTATGCTAAGATAGCATGAAAGGAAGGTTCTGAAATGTTTTGGACAGAGACCTCAGAGACACATGAAGTAGTGATGAATATTGTCAGGGACCCTGAGCATGACCAGTTCCTCCACTGCACAGCTCATGTGTTAATTCACATACCCACCTATCCCTCCTCAGAACTGTTCACCACAGCAGCCTGGAGTCTGCTGGTGGAGAAAGCAACTTTCTGCTTTCATGGTTCTTTTAGTTTCTTTAAAATCCTATGTGCAAATTATCTTACCACTTTTTTAAAGGGATGCTTCTGATTTGGAGGATTATCTAGAAATGAAATTTGTTTTCATGAAGACAAGCTTTGGAAGCATGAAGGGCAAGCACGTCCTTGTGTTTGGGCTCTGTCCTTTTCTGCTCTGGAATGAAAAGTTGAAGGTATCTGTTGACACTAGAAGGCAGTATTTTATCTTCAACCCTGTGAATCCGGCTGCCACCAGGAGGCAGTGGAGAGGCAAATATTTTAGGCTGATCTGCAGGTTAAGGAAGCTTGTCAGTGATATCTGGGCCCAAGAGATAGAGAGGGTGGCTAGTCACAGACCCTCAGGGCAAGAGTATATGCCTTAGTATTACTGTGCCACTTATTGCTAAACTACCTCTCCTGGAGAAATGTGTTACTTAGGACTTGTCATTAAAAGCAGGGATCATAAAATCTTAGCTGTGGAAACTTTGTAAATGCAAAGGAAACAAGACCCTGCAACTCCCAATGTGTAGATACTCAAGAGGTCCACAGGGCAGGGGAGACGGCCCAGTCAGTAGAGTGCTTGCCTAGCAAGCACGAAGACCTGAATTCAATTTCTGGAACCCTTTTCTTTTTCTTTTTTTTTTTTTTTTAAATAATAAGCTAGCTCAATGTTATATAAAAAGAAAGAAAGAAAGACAGAAAGGAAGAAAAGAAAGAAGGCCATGTATTAGACACTGGCAGACCCCTGGTGCTTGCTGATCATCCGACTTAGCCTACTGGCTGAACTGCAGATCAAGGAGAAATCTTTTCTCAACATATACAATGAACAAAAATGGTGGAAAATAATTGATGGATGACACCTGAAGTTGTCCTCTGCATTCCAAATGTACCTGTACATCCATATACCTTCATCTGCACCTGCAGTACCCCCAACACACACACACACACACACACACACACACACACACACACACACACACACACACTATCCTTTCTAGGAACCCATGACTAACTGCTAGTCAGTCTTGTTCCCTGGATCCTGGTTCATGTCAGTAGCAGTTTTCATGCTGTTGCATTAGATGTAATCTCTGGGGAGAGGACTTAGCAACTAGCAGATGTTCTAAATTCTATCTTCTGATTGCCTGTAATCCTTAACATAGAGTCTATATGGTTCGTGTCAGATCAACAGATCAACATATGTTGATGACTATATTCCCTAGTCCTCAATGTCAGACATGTGATGGTATTTTGTTTGTGCTGAATTGTGGTGATATTTTATTTGTGTTTTAATAAATGAAGTTTGCCTGGAGATCAGAGGAAATAGCAAGCCATTTTAAGTAAACAAGGAATTCAGACCGCTGTAGCACACACTCTTAATCCTCTCACTTAGCAGGCAAGATCTCTGTGTGTTCAAGGTCACACTGGGGAACAGAACCAAGTGTGGTGACACACTCCTTTAGTCCTAGTGCCAACCATAGAGGCCTGGAAGTCTGTACAGACAGACAAAAAGTGACAGAGCTATATAGGAAGAGGAAGTGAGGTAGCTGGGCTAAGAGAGCCAGAGGCAGAACAGCAAGGCAATAAAGGTGTGGGTAGACAGGAAGTAACTTGCATTTTGGAAGCTGCAGAGTTGGTGAGGTAAGGTTTGCTGGTGACTTTCCCTGTTTCTCTGATCTCTCTAAGGCTTTCACCCTATATTTGGCTCTGTATTTTTTATTTAATAAGACCATTTAGAAATTCATCTACAGTTGGCACCCACGTGGCAAGAATTTATTAAAAAACTGCTTGTGGGCTTACAGGGCCCCAGGCTCAGGCCAATTGTAAGGCTCAGGCGGGAGCATGTAGCCAGAGTCTTTTCTGCTTTCTTTCTCAGGGTGGTGGGCTCTCTCTCTCTCTCTCTCTCTCTCTCTCTCTCTCTCCATTCCCATCTCAGACTGCCACCACACTAGGTAGCTGCTTTGAAATTCTCTTGGATTTCTACTGTTCCACACAGTCAACAGACTTGTTAAGTCATTAAGATATCTTAAAGGGTGAAATTAGTTAAAAGAGAATTTTTTCCCACATTAAAAAAAATGGGAAACATTTTTACTATGGAAAGAATTTGGTCTCTGTTTGATAACACATTAGGCAGTCTGAAAATGGAACAATTAAATGAGAGGATAATTAATGTTGATAGGATGTACATAACATCAATTATGAGTATTATTTGTTTAATCATTTTTATTTTAGCATTAAAAAGGTTGGTCCATTTAAGTACCAAGATAAAAGCTTTAGAAAAACCTGTTAAAATGAATCATAGAGAAATTCAGACCCAGACAGAAGAATTTAAAGTTGAAATTATTTCAGGATTGAATTATATGGCTACAGAGAGACAGCCTGTTTTCAAACAACCAAATTTAATCTATTTGGTAATCTTACAGGAACTACCTGCTCTAGGGCCTGTACAAGCTAATTGGACTCCAGTGGAAATGTTAGATTTAAAGAAGCTATAGTATCATACAACATGCATTCTCCATTTTGTAAAGCAGATGTTAAACTTGTGGTCAACTTGTAATAGAATTATCCCGCAGGACAGGAATTAATTACAGCTGTCCTAGAGGCCAGGGCACAATTACAGTGGAGAACTTAGTTTAAAGAGGAAGCTAAAACAATAGAACAACAATGTAGGACTACAGGTGTGGAAAATTCCCAGGATCAGCTTCTTGGAGAAGGCCAATATGCTGAAATACAAAGACAATGTTTATATGATAACCAAACCTTAATTCTATGCCACATGGCAGCCATGAATGCATGGGACAGAATTGAAGAAGCAGGGAAGAAAATTGAATCATTTATGAAAGTTATACAAGGCCCAAAAAAATCCTTCACACATTTCTTACAAAGACTGTCTTCAGCAGTAAATAGAATGATACCAAATTCAGAAGCTAGACAGATAATAATTGAATCTTTGCCTTTGAGAATGCAAAATACAGCATGCAAAAGAATAATCAGGCCGTTAAAGGCAAGATCAGCACCCTTGGAGGACTGGATCAGGGACACAATTAATATTGAGTCTCATGACCATGATAATATGTGGATAGGAGAGGTAATATCAAAAGCTTTGAGGAAACATAATGTCAGATGTTTTAGTCATGGGGAAACAAGGTCATTTGAAAAGGGAGTGTAAACAGGGCTTTCCTAGAAAGAATGTTTATTCAAGGAACAATGGCAACAGAATGCCCCTCCCTTCTAGATTATGCAGAAGGTGTGGTAATGGTAAACATTGGACCAACAAATGTAGATCAACAAGTGACAAACAAGGTAATCCTTTGTGTCTGCCATTGGGAAACTCCCAGAGGGGCCTCATGCAGGCCCCCATGGCAAGTTCAGTTTAGACTTTCTTGCCATTGTAGAAGAAACCCCTACTCAGAGCAATTAAATAGCCAAATGCCTATTGGAATAAATCAGGCTGCTGGGGTGATAGAAAAGCTGTAGCAGAGAGAACAGGAAATTCAGGAGAAACCATAAAGCAATTTTTTTGGCAAAATTTGTTCATTTATAGAACAAAGACCAAAATTAAAAATACAAATAAATGACATTCTCTTGGAAGGTTTAAAAAACACAGGTGTGAATGTTACAATAATTACACCAGAATTTTCACATCCAAATCGGTAAATGTTCAGCTGTTGATTGGAACATTATCTCAAGTGAAACAGAGCACAAGATGGCTTGAATGCATAGGTCCAGAAGGACAGAGAGGAAAATTAAAGCCAGATGTAGCTACTGTAGCTATAAATTTATGGGGTCATGATCTGTTATAGCAATGGAATACCCAGGTTAACATTCCTCTGACCTCAGAAACAAACCATAAACTAACATGTTTCTAAGAGAAATATTAGAAAGTATTATTCTAATGAGTGGTCACCAGCCATCCATATTATACAAGAACAGGGCACAACAACTGATGATCTTCCAAAGACACCAACAGCTCTACTTTTAAAATGGTTAACAGACAAGCCTGTATGGGTTCAGCAATGGCCTTTAACAACAGAGAAACTCCAGGCTTTAGAAGAGCTGGTAGAAGGGCAGTTAAATGCTCAGTATATTGAAGAAGCAACCAGCCCTTGGAATTCTCCTGTATTTGTTATTAAAAAGAAATCTGGTAAATGGAGAATGGTAACAGACCTAAGAGCAATTAACAAAGTAATTCAATCAATGGTCTGTCTACAATCTGGAATTCCTTTGCCTACTTTATTACCTAAAGGATGGCCTCTTATATTTATCGATTTAAAAGACTGTTTCTTCTCAATACCCTTACAAGAAAAAGACCGAAAAAGATTTGCCTTCACGGTGCCTACTTATAATAATTCTCAACTGGTCAAGAGATATCAATGGAGGGTTCTCACACAGGGAATGTTAAATAGCCAAAGCCTGTGCCAATATTTTGTACAACAGTGGTTAGAAGTAATACATAAACAATTTTCTAAATCTATAATTTATCATTACATGGATGCTATTTTACTAGCTGATTCATATGCAGATACTTTAGAAAGAATGTTTGAAGAAGTAAAGAAAATTTTGCCTTGTTAGGGATTACAAATTGCTCCTGAAAAGATACAAAGAGGAGAGTCTATTAATTATTTAGGATATAAAATAGGTCTACAAAAAATTAGACCCTAAAAGGGGCATATTAGGAGAGATTGATTGCAGACTTAATGACTTTCAAAGATTATTCTGAAACATTTCCCATCTAGGAACTGTTGTTGGGGCAAAAAAAATGATGAATGGAGTAATTTGTTCAAAACCTTAGAAGGTGACAAGGATTTAAATATTCCAAGAGAATTATCAGCTGAAGCTGAGAGAGAATTGGCTTTGGTAGAAAAGAAAGTACAGGAAGGACATGTGGATCATTTGGATCAAAAGCTTGATAGCATTTTGGTTATTTTACACTCTAGGCATTCTCCTACAGGAATTTAATGCAGAGGGAAGATATTATATTGGAATAGGTATTTCTACCAAGTAAACAGAGTGAAAAATTAAACTTATGTGGAAAAGATCTCTGACTTGATTTTAAAAGGAAAATTGAGACTTCGTCAATTAGCAGGAATAGACCCAGCAGAAATTGCAGTACCTTTAACTAAGGATGAAATTGACAAATTATGGCCAGAAAGTGAACGTTGGCAAAGAGCTTGCAGTAATTTTTTGGGAGAGATTAACAGCAAATATCCTAAGAGTGGTATAATTCAGCTTATAAAGAGAGCTGATTGGATTCTACCTCTTTATAATACAAATTATATATATTGAGATTGATATTGTTAGAAAATGCTATATATATATATATATCTTATTCAGGATATTGTACTTATAGAGTTCATTTAACAATGTAATGCAATTTGCTTATCCTTGAAAGTTATTATTACCAACTATTACAATATAAAGAAATGAAAGTTAGTAGTTAAACATTACAATCGAACTTATAGTCATATTAGATATGTTTTCAAGGTCGAGCAGATATATTTCAGATAGACAGGTCATCTTCAAACCCTTCAGAGATTTATAGAATATGGCATTTAAAATGTTTAAAAACATAGATTTTTTTTTCTTTTTTTATGACTATGAGACATGTTGGCTCCTGGCAGCACCACTCTACTTCAGAGAAGATATGGGCATTGAAGAAAATGCATATGGAGTTAACTTTCATTGTGGCAAAAGTTAGCCACTGGGCAACAAAGTGTCCTCTCATCAACTGCTGACAGTATGCTATCCAAAATGGACAAACAGGACACAAAACAAAGGACTGCTGATCCTTGCCAAGACAAGTGTGGTTGCAGATTTGGCAAAAGGCATCCTCTGAGGCCAGGACAATATGGCACCATTGCTGAAGTGGCTTTGTAATCTGGAAAAGGTACAGTGACCTTTTCTTTGAAGGCAGCTGAACAGGCAGTGGACCGATGGCTTCTGGTGTGCAGTGGAACAGTAGCTGAAACAGTTATTCTTGAAGGAATAATTAGAATGACAGAATCTAATCTCTCAATGGTAGATAGGCATTTAATAAAGGAGATGAAGCCACCTGCAAGCTGAGAAGAATGGGCAGCGGAATTCCAAAAACACCAGCAATTTCCAGAATTTAAAATCCTGAATCATGACAGGACAGTGGCGGAATTCAAGTTTATCTGGTACATTTGATACTTGCACTGAATATGAGATCAAGCTGTTGGCCTTGTGTACATCTTGCTTCACAAATGAGTCTGTCAGATATGCTAAGCCTGTAGGCCAAAGATGATGCCCCAAAATTGCAGAGAAACCTTAGGTGACTGTCCAGGCAGCTGGCTGTTTCTGTCATAACTCATTTTATAGAAGTCATTTGTTTGCACTTCCTGTTTTACTAGGGAATATTATTTCCTTCTTGAGTCTCTGAGTGAGTTGAAGATTTGATAGTTGTAGTAACAGTTTTCCTTGTTAAGAAATTCGGAAAAGAAACCCACTAAGAGGTGTTAAATGTATAAGTTTGAAAGACATCATGAGATAGTTTTATGTTGGTAATGTAAGTTAGGATAGAAAGTGAATTAGGCACATTTTGGACTCACCAAAATAGGATAGATAATAGAATATTTTCTCTGAATTTGTCAAATGCAGATGGACTAGACATTTTTGATATATTTATTGCTTGTATGTATTGTATTGTACTTATTGTATATAGTTTTTCTTATAACTTTTTTATTGTATTTTATTAGACAAAAAGGGGAATATGATATTTTATTTGTGATTTAATAAATAAAGTTTACCTGGAGATCAGAGGAAATAGCAAGCCATTTTAAGTAAACAAGGAATTCAGACAGCAGTAGCACACACTTAATCCTCTCACTTAGCAGGCAAGATCTCTGTGTGTTCAAGGCCACACTAGGGAACAGAACCAAGTGTAGTGACACACTCCTTTAGTTCCAGTACCAACCATAGAGGCCTGGAAGTCTGTACAGACAGACAAAAAGTGACAGAGCTATATAGGAAGAGGAAGTGAGGTAGCTGGGCTAAGAGAGCCAGTGAGAAGGCACAACAGCAAGGCAATAAAGGTGTGTGTAGACAGGAAGTAACTTGCATTTTGGAAGCTGCAGAGTTGATGAGGTAAGGTTTGCTGGTGACTTTTCCTGTTTCCCTGATCTTTCTAATGCTTTCACCCCTACAGTTGGCTCCGTGTTTTTTATTTAATAAGACCATTTAGAAATTCGTCTACAGACAGTACACTATTATGGCACCATTCATTGCCATAGGAGCTAATGCATTGGGTTGTGTGGATTAAATAAGGAAGCCGTATGTGGAATGCATAGATGCTTTTCTGCTTGCACCTGCCTGCACTTTCCGTAGTGACTCTTTCTTATACTGATATTACTTTTTTTTCCAGGTAAACTTTTAAAATACTTAAGAGTATTTTAGTGATCTGTTTACTCTACAACCAAAACAAGAGGAAAAACTTTATGTAGTCCAGCTTTTTAATTTATCTTCCTTTTGTTTGTCATGGCAGTAGGCTTTTAACTATAGAAACTGAATATACAATGCTTTTCCATTTGGTTTCAGAGCAGATGGTTCCTGTGATTTAGAACAGTGGCTTTGACACTTTATACCCATAGCCTAGTAGGAAGTTGTATATGTTTGTGTCTGCAATGAATGTATCTATTCTGTGTATTTATGTGTCTGCAGTAAATGTATCTATTCTGTGTATTTATGTTTCTGGAGTAAGTGTATCTATTCTGTGTAGTTAACACTCTTAATTTTTTGTTTTTGTTCTCTATCAAGCTCATTAATGGAATGAAACCATAGTTTGAAAATTTAATTGCCTTTTTTTTCATTTTTATTTTATTTTATTTGGTTCTTTTGAGACAGGGTTTCTCTGTGTAATTCTGGCTGTCCGGGAACTTGGTCTGTACTCCAGGCTGGCCTCGAACTCAAAGATCCACCTACCTTTGCTTCCTGAGTGCTGGGATTAAAGGCATGTACCACTGGCATCCTCAGTTCATTTTTATTTCTTTCCTGGAGACCTTTCAGGGTGGAAATATGCAAGGCCAAAGTCAAAAGAAGGGGGCTTCACATCTTAAAATATGTAAGGTTGGAGTAAAGGCTGTGACGTTCCACCACCTGGTCCATGAGGCCATGGCTATGACAGAAGAGAGAGAAGACAGAAGAAAGTGCAATGTAGGTATTGTGGCTCAAAGCTCATGTTTCTGCTGAGTATTTAACTTTTGTTTTGTGGAGAGATTTCAAACTGATATTCTACAATTCTTAGATCTATGAAATTTCCTTAATTTGTATTACTTAGAGAATAATGTACAAGCAAAAGACCAGTGGGATAAGAAAAAAAGTCCTAATAAAGCAATATAAGAAAAAAAATTCTCCAAAAATACCTTTAAGTACCTTTTGTGTGGGCCTTCTGCTGCTGGGCAGGGAACTAACACTGTAAGGCTTGCAGCAGCCCTGTACTGAATATTGATAAAACATAGATCCCAACAGGACTCCAGGGGTTAATTGTCCAGTGCTAGACAAGCTGTTCTCACTGGGGAACTGCTACCAGGTCTCAATGTCTAGAGTGAACCAACCCACCTCCGTTCTTCCCTCCCTCCCCCCCTCCCTCCCTTCTTCCCCCCCCCCCCCACTTTCTTTTTTAAGAGTTAGAAGGATTGGTTTCAAAGTGTGCTAATTTTCTGCTGGAAATCCATCTAGACAATATTTTTTTAATTGGCAGGCTTTTTATTACTGTTTCAATCTCCTTTTGTGCTATGGCTCTGTTTAGATTGTTGGACTCTTGATTTAACTTTGGCAGTTTGGATCAATCAAGGAATTCATCCATTTCTTTTAGATTTCCCAACTTAATGAAATACAGATTTTAATAGTATTCCCTTATAATACTCTATTTCTCAGTGTCTATTTTTTCCCTGGTCATTTCTGATTCTCTTAATTTGGATCTTCTCTTTATCTCTTTTGGTTAGTTGGGCCAAGGATCTGTTGATCTTGTTAATCCTCTTAGAGAACAAGTGATTAGATCATTGATTCTTTGTATTGTTTTCTTTGTTTCTATTTCATTAATTTCTGCCTTGATTTTTATTAATTTTTGCCTTCTTCTGTGTTTAGGTTTGGTTTGTTCTTTTGCCAAATTCTTGTTTCGCATCACTAAAGTCACTTGTTTGTACTCTTTCTCTTTATCATTATTTTTAAATGTAGCAATTGGAGCCATGGATTTCCCTCTTAGAACTGCTTACTATATGCATCAGAAGTTTGTTATATTATATTTTCATCTTTGTTTAGTTCCAGGAATACTTTGATTTCTCCTTTGACACATTCCTTATGCATTAGTGAGTTTTTTGATGTCCACGAGTGAGCACACACTAGAGTTTTGTTTTCTGTCAGTTTTAAGGTTTATTGCATAAAAGTCAGATATATGTGGAATTATTTAATTTTTTCTCTGTTAAGTTTTGCTTTGTGTCCCAGGATGTGGTGTATTTTAGAGACGTGTCCATGTGTTGCTAACTAGAATGTGTATTCTTTGATGTTTGGGTAGAATAGTCTGTAAATATCTGTTAGGTCCTTTAATATAAGATGCCATTTACTTCTGAAATTATATATTTGTGTTCTTAATTGTGGGTTGTTTTTTTAAAATCATGGCTTCATTTGTATCTTTTCTGGGTGTCTTGGCTGTGCTTACTCCTCTCCTCAGTTTGAAGTATTGCTTCAGTATTCTGTTTAGCGATTTTTTTTGCTTGTGTTTTTTGTTTGTTTGTAGCTGTGGTTGTTGGATATGATTTTGTTTAGACTGTTTAGATCTTGGAAAGTTTTCCTTCCTCTTTAGCTATGGCAGGTGGTTTTTCTGGGTGCAGTAGTCTAGGTTGATAGTTGTGGACTTGGAGTACATTGCTCCTGGCTCACTGGCTTTTAGAATTTCTACTGAGAAGTCGGGTGTTACTCTGATGAGTTTTCCCTTGTATGTGACTTGTGTTTTTTCTTGTCAAACTCTCAACATTTTAGCTGTGTATATTTGGTGTTTAAACCATGATCTGGTGTTACTTGCTGCTTCTTTGGTCTTGTCTGGCTGGGGTTCTGTGTGCTTGTACCTGTATTGGTGTGTCTTTCCTTAGTTTGGGGGTCATTTTCTTCTCTGGCTTCCTAAAAGAGCTGATCTATGCCATTAACCTGGATCTTCCACATTCCTTCTTGTACAGTCCTCTCCTGTGCTTTAAAGTGTTTTTCATTTTCTTTGGTGTATTTTGTCTAGACCCTCTACTGCGTCTTTGAACCCAGGCAGGCTGTCTCTGCTTGACTTTACATGTAAGGCTTTGCCCTGAGTTTTCTGACTGGGATATTGAGGTTTTCAATTCCATCTTCATTTCAGCTTTGTTCTCTTCAGTGTTTCTATCCCTTTATTGAATTCAGTTTTAAAACTTAAATTCTTTTTGCTATTTTTTTTTTCCTCTTTCTGGTTTTCCTAGACAGAGTTTCTCTGTGTAACAATTCTGTCCGGGAACTCACTGTGTAGAACAGGCTGACCTTGAACTCACAGAAATCTTCTTCTTGCCTTCCAAGTGTTGGAATTAAAGGAATGCACCACCACACCCAGCTTTCTTTGCTTTTTTATTTAAGTATGTTATTTGTATTTTCTTGGCTATCACTCCTGTGTTCATTGTTGTTCAATGAAGTATGTTTTCATGTTTTTAAATCTTTAATTCTTTGATAAAATTTAAGATAGTGCTTTTAAATTGTTTTTCCTGGGGTTCATTTAGGTGTTAGGGTCCTGGAGAAGTCCCACAAATGACCACCGTCCACATATGCAAGAGTGTTTATTATTCCAGCATGCTGGGGCCTGCCATCCAACACAAAGGCAAGATGGCAAAGACGCTGAGAGGGGTGTGTGGGCTCCTTTTAAGCACAGTCAAGGGTAGGTCCTAAGGCAGTTAGGTCACTTTAGATATAATTGGCTCAAGCAAGTGGTAATCATATTATTATGCCATTATTAGTACATTCTAGTTGGCCAGGGCTAGTCAGGGCTACAGCTTTCCATTTTGGGGCAGGCCTCGACAAGTCCCAGGCTTTGTCCTTATTTGGTCATAATCTTGAGCTATTTATGGCTTAGGCTGCCCGGCCTCCTCATCCTTGCTGTCCAGGGTGTTGGATATTGATTGTCCTTTGTTCGTGGCTCTTCCTCAGAAACTGCTTGCTCCATTCCAAAAAGCAGGGACTGGGGCCTAGTTCTTAACTGAGTTACTAGGGCAGGCTGTCATGATACTTGCCTGGCCTTCTCACTAGGTAGTTCTCATTAGAAAATGCTTCTGTAGGTCTAGTGTGTTTATGGGAGGCATGCCGTTTTGGCTGTTAATGCTGCTTTTGCTTTTACCATGTGACCTGGGCAAATGGACTTCTTTCTTTGTGTGTCTAATGTGACAATTTGGTCTTAAATCATTTCAGGACAGGAGATGCATGAGCTTGAGCTAAGCCATGTAAATCCCGTGGATGAATTCTTTAATTAAACCAGGAAGAGATGGCTCCCAAACCTCCAGTCTAGAGCTAGGTCAGGCAAAGTGTGTTCACAAATGAAGGGGTCCACAGCCTTGAGTCTGGAACTAGGCTTGTGGTTTTGTAGGCAGTGGGTTAGGAGCTTCCTCGGCCTCTTCAGATGAACTGTTCTGACATTTTCAATGTATTCTCTGTGACCTTTGGAGCGCATTTATCTTTCTCCCAAAGACTATCTTTAGTGCTGGCTTAGCCATCATAAATTCCTTTAATCTGTTTTTATCATGGAAAGATTTTTTTCTCCTTTAATTTTATTTATTGTTTTAAGAGTCTGATGTTACTTCTAATGCATTTCATCTTTTAAAAACAAGTTTCTTTAGATTTATTTTATTTGTATGAGTGTTTTGCCTGCATGTGTATATGTGTACCACATGCATGCCTGGTGCCTGCTTAGGTCAGAAGAGGACATTGATTGAGCTGGGTTTGTAGATGGTTTTGAGTCACCATGCTAGGAACTAGAGCAGCAAGTTCTCCTAACCACTGAGCCAACTCATCCAGTCCTTACTGAACACAGTCGTCTGGGTGGAGAGTTGTGATCTTTTTGAACTGGCTTCTGGCTTTAAAAGTTTCTGTCAAATAATCAGGGATTGTTCTCACTGGCCTACATTTATAAAGGACTTGGCCTTTTCTTTCTTGCAGCATTTATCATCCTTTCTTTATTCTGTAGTTTCATCTTTTAACTGGCACATGTTGTGGGGAGTTTCTTTCCTGGTCCTGTCTAGTTGGTGTTCTGTAGACCTCTTGCACCTGGGTAAACATTTCTTTCTCTAGATTTAGGAAATATTCTCTAATCTTCTTGAAAATATTTTATCTGCCTTTACTGCATGATTGTTCTTGTTCTGTGTCTGTAATCTGAATGTTGGATCTTTTCATGGGGCCCTAGAGCCCTCCCATATTCTGGCTGAACTCCTGGTGCAGATAATACATAACGATCCTGAAAAAGAATAGTGTGTGAGGAATCACTGTATTAAATTCTAAGGTTATTATGTAGTTCAAAACTAGTATTTGGAAGAGGGATAGGCAAATAAAGGAAATAGAAAAAAAAATGCAGAAAATTGCCACCTGAAAAATTTCAAAAGTATTAAAATCAAGGAAAGATGATCCGTTCCACAGACTGTTTCCCACTGGATACCCAGGGGCCCTGGGAGGAAAGAATAAAGTGGGGAAGGGAAGGAAGGAGGGCAGAAGAAATCAATCCGCTCAACATAAACTTTGTAGGTGTGTGTAACCTTTTGACCTGGTGACACAATATTGTCATCTAAAAAGTTCACGATTAAGAACAACACAATCTTGACCCCTCTGGCTCCTACAATCCCTCCTCCCCCTCTTCTGCAGGATTCCCCCAGCTCAGCCTAATGTTTGGCTGTGGGTCTGCATCTGTTCTGTCAGTTGCTGGATGAAGCCTCTCTGATGACAACTGAGCTAGGCACCAATCCATGAATATAGCAGAATATCGTCGTTAATATCATCACATTGACTTTTTTCCCTCCAGTCGTGTTTGGTTCTATCCTAAGTCTCTGGGCCACCCATCCTGTGGGTGCTGGCACTCTAGGCAGTGTCATGGGTGGGCTCCCTCTTGTGGCATGAGACTCAGGCTGGACCAGTATTGGTTGGACACTCTCACTATCTCTGTGCCGATCTAATCCCAGCACATTCCATAGGCAGGACAGACCATAGGTTCAAGGTTATTCCTCCCCTGGAAGTCTTGCCTGGTCAGAGGAGATGGCCAGTTCAGGTTACATATCTGATATTGCTAGGAGTCTTAGCTGGGGTCATCTTTGCAGATTCTGGGAATTTCCCTTGCACCAGGTTTCTGACCCTGAAGTGACACCCTTTTCAGTAGTCTCTTTCAGCACTCTCCCCTCCACCAACCCCCACTTGATCCCCAACTTCCCCCTGTCCACCCACCAAATCTCTTCTATTTCCCCTTCCCAGACAGATTCTAGTGCCCTCCTTGAGCCTCCTTGTTACCTAACCTCTCTGGGTCTGTGGTTATCCTTGACTATACAGCTAATATCCACTTATGAGTGAGTATATACCATGTTTGTCCTTCTGGGTCTGGGTTACCTCACTCAGGATGATTTTTTCTAGTTCCATCCATTTGCCTGCAGATTTCATGATGTCATTGTTTTTAACAGCTGAGTAGTACTCCATTGTATAAATGTACCACATTTTCTTTATCCATTCTTCAGTTGAGGGACATCTAGTTTGTTTTAAGGTTCTGGTTATTATGAATAAAGTTGCTATGAACATAGCTGAGCAAGTGTCTTTGTGGCATGATTGAGCATCCTTTGGGTATATACCCAGGAATAGTATAGCTGGGTCTTGAGGTAGATCGATTCCCAATTTTCTGAGAAACCACCATATTGATTTCCAAAATTGCTGTACTAGTTTGCATTTCCACAAGCAGTAGAGGAGTGTTCCCCTTGCTGTACATCCTCTCTAGGATGAGCTGTCACTTGTGTTTTTTATCTTAGTCATTCTCACAGGTATAAGGTAGAATCTCAAAGCAATTTTGATTTGCATTTCCCTGGTAGCTAAGGATGTTGAACATTTCTTTAAATATTTCTCAGGCATTTGAGATTATTCTGTTGAGAATTCTCTGTTTGGTTCTGTACCCCATTTTTTAATTGGATTATTTTTTTTGATGTCTAGTTTCTTGAGTTCTTTATATATTTTGGAAATAAGCTCTCATGAGATGTGGAGTTGGTGAAGATCTTTTCACATACTGTAGGCTGCAATTTTGTCTTATTAAAGGTGTCCTTTGCCTTACAGAAGCTTTTCAGCTTCAGGAGGTCCCATTTATTAATTGTTTACCTTAGTGTCTGTACTCTTGGTTTTCAGTTCAGGAAGTTGTCTCATGTGCCAGTGCATTCCAAGCTATTTCTCACTTTCTTTTCTATCAGCTTTAGTGTGACTGGATTTATGTTGAGGTCTTTTATCCAGTTGGACTTGAGTTTTATGCAGGGTGAAAGATATGGATCTATTTTCATTCTCCTACATGCTGACATCCAGTTATACCAGCACTGTTTGTTGAAGATGCTTTCTTTTTTCCATTGTGTAATTTTGGCTTCTTTGTTGAAAATCAGATGTCCATAGGTGTGTGGATTTAGAAAACCCACAGAATAAACTAATCTGGGCCCATAGGAGCTCATAGAGACTGATCCAACAACCAGGGAACCTACATGGGACTGACCTAGGCCCTCTGCATATATGTTACATTGTATAGCTTGGTCTTTTTGTGGGACTCCTAACAGTGGGAGCAGATGCTGTCTCTGACTCTTTTACTGGCATTTGGGACCCTGTTCCTCATACCAGGTCATCTTGCCCAGCTCGATACAAGGCAAATTGCTTAGTCTTTGCCTCTGCCTCCTAAGTGCTGGTATTAAAGGCGTCCACCGTCACCACCCAGCTGATACTTAATTCAAAATATTAAATCTCAGTTAAATAAAGTAATATTTACTTCCGTTCTTTAGTCACATGGTCCGTATTTCAAGTGTTCCTTATTATATCTCTCAGAGGCAGAACAGTCCAGTTACCAGAGAAAGTACAGTTATTTACTCTGTGAGGCATCTTCTTTATAATGACATGTAACACATGTGTTGGTACTCACACAGATTTAAATAAACTGCCTAGAATTTGTAAGCCAAGAAATAATGGTCCTTTCCAGTAAAATTAAAGAAAATAAATGTACTTAACATGTATTTTCAAAAAGTATTGCTATTTTTAGTGGGTAACAGTTAGCACAGAGACTCATAACTGGTCAAAATGTTGAGAATGAATGTTTATCCCTATAGAACATCCATATCATCCCCTCTAAGATTCAGGGATTTTTAAGAGCTTGAGGATGGGGACAGCATCCTATGAAACACTGTCTTGATAAGATGGGGCTGATGTAATCATGAACACAAGATGTGCACACACACAAAACTGAGACGTGTAAATAGGAAGGGGCTAAGTGGAAGAGGAAGGAGAGGAATGTGTTCACAAGATACTTTTTGCTTATATGAAATTGTCAAAAATTAGAGTATTTATAACTATTGCAATTTTGAGACTGTCCTCTATTTTAATAAGGAATTGAAACACTTGCTTCATGTCTAGAAAAAAAGTTTTTATTTATTTACCAAAACAGTTGCAGTTTTTCTCCAAATCACAATACAACATATACAGGAAATAGGCAAAAGGTGGAAGTAGATGTTAGGGGAAGAGGAAATTAATTTGGAGTGCTTTAAATACCCTGGGCTGTGTGGTGCTTGCTGCTAGTGCCTGACTTTCCAGGCGTAGTTAGCCCCCCAGAGGAAGTGCAAGCAGACCTTGAGCCCTAAAGCTATTCCTGAGTCAAATGACTTTGAGGAAGTGACATGACAGTTCTCTTCTCATTTTCCTCACAGCAAACCAGCTAATTAAGATCAAGACAAGATCCCTGGGTGGACACCTGGTTTCAAGATGCTATAACATGCTCCTGTTCCAAGGCTGGATGTGAAACTTAAAATTTACAAGTAGATTAAATAGGAAGTGTTGAGGTATTGAGTTACGAAGAGGACCACATGATGTAGAAAGCAGTTTGTCAGGCCTAAATAGAAAGTTTAGCAAGAGAAATGGAACCGTGAGTTTCTGGCCAGGAGCTGTCTGTGGATGGGCTGTGTCCTTCACTGTGAAATGGGCCCCCTGATAAAGCCTGGTGGTCAGAGTTCTTATTTGGGGATCCAACAGTCAAGTTCTGTAGCTCTGACTGATGATGTTCATCATATGAGGATGTGGACTATGATGCTGCTTCTGTTTCTCCTTCCGTGAAGTTTAATATTTAGTCTCCTCACTTTGGGAGTTACTAATTGTAGCACTGGAACAAATTGATTGAAATTTTGAGTCCTAAAACCCCTGTGAAATTTAAACATATGTGATTAGATTGGTCAAAATAACTTTGTTTTTGGTTTTATGTAGTCTTAATATGGCAAGCTATAAGTCATGAATGTGGAACTCAGCACACATTCATGAGGGATTTTACCTAGGGTGACATTTTCCCACAGCTGTACTCACATAGTACCTGGATAATGAAAAGGCCCTGTAAGTGGTAAAGATTTTTGAAATATCTACAGTGTAGGATTATTTATCCATTTATTTATTTATTTATTTATTTATTTATTTATTTATTTATTTTTGAGACAGGATTTCTCTTTGTAGGCCTGGCTACCCTGGATCTCACTATGTAGACCAGACTGGTCTCAAATTTGTAGAGATCCCCTGCCCCTGCCTCCTGAGTGCTGGGATTAAAGATATGTACCACCACCACCTGGCTACAATGTAGGAATTTATTCACATAAAATTCTATGCTTTAAACCATTATGAGATATTTCAAATAAATTTTTATTCATCCTTTTTTTCCCATACTACTGAAACATTGAAAAGGCGGTAGAAAAACGGGCCATGGTGACACATACCTTTAATTCCAGCACTTCAGAGGCTAAGGGCAGGCAGAACTCTGTGAGTTCAAGGCCAGCCAAGTCCAGGCTAGCTAGGGTTACAAAGTGCAACCCTATCTTCAGCCAGCCAACCAACCAACCAACCAACTAACCAACCAACCAACTAACCAACCAAAGGCTAGCATACTCATTAAGATCCTTCACCATGAAACATAACAGCAAAGCAAGACAGTTTCAGTTCAGCCATACTGGCATGTAGTCATTTTAAAGTTTCCTGCCACATGCCTCAGAGCTACAGAGAGGGATCAAAAAATGCTGATACTTCATAGACATGCCTGAGCACATTGCCAGCACCTCCTGTACCCCAGCCTTCATTTAACCTGGGTGAGCTTGGGGGCTTGAGTGAGTGAAGTTTGGAAAACATCAGGCCCTGAGGTGGACATATTACATGAACTTGCTGTAACACCAGTCACTTCACAGAGATCAACATGTAAAGCTCATGATTTTAACAATGTTCACATGATCATCACATTACCAGCTCTCAAAATCACCACCTCTTGGAAGTATTACACTAGATGAGAGGATGCTTAGGAAAGGCAGCTAAGTGGCATGACAGGAGCCTAATGGCCTGACTATTCCTGTAGCCTAGGTAAAGACAGAAGCATAGAACCAGCTTCACAAAGTGGTCCTCTGACTTCTACACATGCCCAGTGGTATGTGCACACCCATACCCCCCCATTAATACATATACACAGTAACAGTAAATACATCTCTTCAAACTCTATTCACATGTGTCACTGACAATTGCAGTGAGAAAATGTATGAGAACCTTGAAGTGCATAGAGCTCATCTCCCTGATGTTAATGTGCAGTGTCTGCCATACCTTAAAACAACAGGAGAATGTCTAAAAGGCCCCAGTTGATTTTCACATGTATTTCTCCAGCCGGGTTCCTCTATGCTTCCACTGGCTGGTTTGTAAGTTATTTTAAGTGTTTGTTTTGCTGTACTCATCCAAATTCCTCAAGCATTTGGAGGTAGTGAATAATTTTTAATCTCGATTTTCTTTCAGAAATGCAGTAATTTGTTGAAAGGATTATGACACTGAACTGAGTCTAGATATTCTAGTTTGAGTCTGACATCAAAACATTACAAAGAAAGGGAATTAGGTTTAGATTATTATGTAAAAGTTGAGTAGACATGTGACTGATTACTCTTTGAGTGTTCTAAGAAGCCTGTGTCATAAGTAACCAAAGCATTCATTTTAACCAATAATCTTATCTTACACAGAACAAGGGTAGCATCTTTAGTCAAAGTCCTATGTGTCTTAGCAAAGAAGTTACTTGTGTTGCAGTGTGATCTGCATACTTGTTTCTGAGAAAGACCTGAAAGATCCCTTTTCTTTGGGGAACATAGTCACATTGCTCAGAATTAGTTATTCTATTTCTTAGCTCTTTCCAGTGGCTGTGAAAAGATCCTAATGTTCTTTGAAGAATTTGTTTTTCCTGTGTGTGTGTGTGTGTGTGTGTGTGTGTGTGTGTGTGTTGCTAGATCAAACCTAGAACCATGTCATTCTAAGCAAGCTCTGTATATACCACAGATCTGCACCCCCAGCCTGTTTTTAAAGGATAGCTTGTTATTAAACCTAATGGCTTGCTATAGTTAAATCACATGCAGCTGGCCAGCGTCACCTTCCTATCCCACCCACAGTGTTCTCTCTCTCTGACCACATGTGGAAATACTTTCTTGGGGTTTTGAAATATATTGTGTCCTTTTTTGGGGTGTCCTCACAACTCTCACAACTAGGACAGTTATGAAACAACTCCGTAGTTCCTGTTATTTATGTTATTTGTCATTTCCAACATAAGACGCATGCCTGCTATCTGACTACAGACTGATAGAAATTTTGCCTCCAAATGACCAATGCAATTCCCTTTCCTCAAGAGGCAAGAAAAAAATTGATTAGAAGAGAAACAGGTGCTGCTGACTGCTATTTGAAAGGAATCTTTTATGGGGTGTGGTGAGTACTGCCATTTTATGACCACAGTTTTAGAATGATCTCAGGCTACAACAGAATTTTTTGGGTATATAGACTAAGTTGCTGGTGTGTGGCTTCATTTGGTGTTAATTTATCACGAACATTTCTACTGTGATCGAAAGTTATTGTGAATCTTCACCAGAAGGTTCTGTGATACCAGTTATTTTCTTTCTTTTTCTTTTTTTTTTTTGTGTGTAACTTCTTGTTTTCATGACCCAAGATGTAACTGAAGGAGCAGCCATTGTCTCTGTAGTTCATAGTACAACTCTGTTCCCAATAGTAATAGAAGTGAGTTAAAAAGACCAGAGTTGTTTTATTATTATTATTATTATTATTATTATTATTATTATTTTATTATTATAGTCTCCTTCTTCAAGGCTTTTGGGAAATCACGTATGATTTATCAGAATCTGAAGTTCATTTGACCAGTAATCTTACATTATCTTATATTTAACCAACTAACTGAACACATAGAACAAAATCAACTTAGGTCAATGTATTTGTTCAGAGAAAAACATTTTTTAAAGGACACATTTTTTTCTGAGCAAGAAGGAGAGAGCAGAGTATGCCTGTGGGCCTGCCTGGCGGTGCCTGCCGGTCCAGCTCTGAGGCTCTTCTGCGTTGCTACAGTTCTGCAAAGCCAGGACTACGGTGTGTGTGGATTTTGTGTGATAGTTCTTACTCCCGCCACATAATATTATTTTTTAAGCTACTAAAGTTTCTTTGGAAGTTCTGGTTTCAGTTGCTCTGTGTTGTTGTGTCCCAGGGCAATACCTTGGTTCGGTGTCTCGATTTTGGCTTATGAATAACTTTAAAAAGAACACTAGCGTGTAAGACAGCCGTGCCAGTGCCTTAGGGCCGAACCCCATCACACTTAAATTCTTGGTTTTAGGATAATAATAGTAGCTGACCTTAGATTTTTCAGAACCCGATACTGTATTCAGGTTTTAAACATTTGAAGTTGTGGATCTTACTTTTTCTTAAACTGTTACTTCCTCTTGTGTCCACTAGCCTGTGTCCTCTCCATAGTGAAAAGACAGAGTGAAATACAGAGGGAGCATTTGCAGACAGGACCTTTGAGGAAAACTGAATAAGGACTGTGACCCAGGCTGCTTCTCCTGCTTTCTATGTCTTGTGAGTGGAGAACTAGATCCATTGTATCAGGTAAACAGCACAGTTAGGAAAGCACTGGGACCGCCAGGTACACAGATCCAGGAAGCTTTGACTGAAGGTCTTCTTTGTTTACTAGGATAGTAATGACTTGGGCACCTCTCAATAATTCAGTTTCAGTAAAAGAAAGCCTCTTGTCCTCTAGATTGTAGCCATTAATAAAAATGCTGTCTCTTGACCCCTAACTTCAGCGGCACCTCTGCTGTTTTGACTCGAGTTCTGTCATTTGACGTTACCAGAATCAATTTAGATTCAGATTCTTTTTGTGATTTTGCTTAAATTACTTCAAACACAGACTGTGTTTCCTATTTCATAGATTTTACCTAGTATAGGGCTCTCAGGACAGCACAGGCATGTGAGAATTGGTCAGTCATCCGGAGTGGTCATTTTTTGCTAAATAAGTGGCCTTTGTTGTGTTTGAGTTTTCTGTGTGAGAATGAAGACAAAATGGCTTCGTATTGCTGAATGGAAGCAAATTGTGTTCTTTCTGAATGAGAATATTCCTGCAAATGTCTTCAGTGAAAGATTATGTGGTTTTAGGGTATGGTCCCTCCAACTGGACTAACAGAAAGTATCAATGAGGCTGTCCATCCAAACAGTTCTTTACTGTACTGTGTGATGTGTTCCTGTACATAACCTGTATACGGCAAGAGTCATTTGTCTTTTCATTTAAAAAATTTCATTCGTTTTTTGCAGTAACTAATTTAATCTTTTAAGTAAGTATTAAGACAAGCAGGTTCATTGAAATGATGTGGCTCTGACCATGATGGAGTAATAAATGTTGGAAAACTTTCTTTTCATTAAAAAATAAAAATCAAGCAAAAATAATGGGCCCAGTTAAAGGGCTAGGCAGATAAAGGCACTTGCCATTAAGCCCAAGTACCCATGTTTCATGCCTGGGAGCCAAGTGGAAGGAGAAAATATACCCTTATAAGTTGTCCTCTGACCACCACACCTATGCCATGGTGTGTATGTACACATACGTGTATATACACACACAACGGCAATACAATTTTTATATTTCAAAATGAAAATGATTTCAAAAGCATATTCTACAGTTGTTTGCAAGCCCTATAAGCTAGTATAGCTATATTAGAAAATATATTGGAAAAGTCTAAAGTACAAGAATCTACATTATAAACTTAGAGAAACCAAATAACTCTACATAGAAGAAAACAGTGGTAAACATGAGAATTAAAACTACACAATAGAGAAAATTTTAAAAAACCCAAAAGAAAAGCTTAATAAAATTGACAACTCCCTATCCAAGCATTAGAAAAGAGAAGAAACAGTACTGTTGCTTGGATTCTACTCAGTTGTAAGTGACTCTATGTTAATGAACTCTGTAACATATATGAAATACACAAGTTGCTCCGAGGGATGTACCCAGGGCTGGGGACATAGGGTAGGGTAGAGTAGAGTGCTTTTAGCATGAACAGGTCCTGGATTTACTCTCTGCAATGGACCTGCAGGACACATACTTAGGAAAGCTATATAGAAGCCCAGAATGTTCAAGCTGCACTAAGTCTGCTAAACAAATTTAATTTGTGCTCTAAAGGTCTCCTGGCATGCTCTGCTGTGATGCTGACAGACCACATTTGAGAGCCTGTCAGGTTGTGGTCTGTGAGCAAGTTAGCATAGCACTCTTGGTCAATGCTTGTCCTCCATAATTGATTAAGTGATGTGGTACAAACTAGGAGTATTCTCCTTGGGGGAAAAACTAATAATTAACTTATTCTTTCTATAATTAGGAACATTTGACCTTCTCTCTAACTTCAGAAAATCTGTGTCCTTACTAGTGTGAGAGAGCTTCAGTTTCTGTGTTTGTGAAATTACATATGAATAAGTGTGCGTTGGGGTTTTCTGGGTGAACACATAAATCAGGCTGGGTGTAAGTATGGTTATACTGTTTCTGGACATGCTGCTTTAATCTATGGTGAGAATTAAACCAAGATGATGCTATTTTTAGCAATAGCAATTTGGTTTTTGGTTTTGGAGCAGAAAGAAGAATGGAGTATCTATATATGTTTATATGTGTATATGTTTATATGTGTGCAAAAGGGTGTCCTCTCTCTCAAACATTGCCCTCTGTTCAAACACCAGATCAGAGGTGTGGGGATGCAGGTCAGTTGGCAGAGGACTTGCCTTTCATGCCTCAAGTCCTGAGATCAATCCTTAGAACCTCACAAACACAGCATGTTGGCACATGCTTGTAACTCCAGCAAACAACACGTGGCAGCCGAAGGGTCAGAAGGTCAAGTCATCGTGTGGGTGGTCCTGGATTGTGTAAGAGAGCTGTCTGAGCAAGTCAGCAAACTCCTCCATGACCTTTGTCAGTTCCTACCTCCAGGTTTCTGTCTCGAGTTCCTGCCCTGACTCACCTTGATGATGAACTACAAGCCATAATGAAATAAAACCGTTCTTCCCCTTGTTGCTTTTGGTCAGGATGTTTTATCACAGCAACAGAGAAGCCATGTAAGAAATTGGTACCATGTCAAGGGGGATTGTTTTGACACTCCTGACCTTGGGTTTTTGGAGCACTGTGGTGGCATTTGAGCCTTGGACTGGAAAAGCTACTGAGTGTTCAGAGCTCAGCGGGCTGTTCTGTGGGTGCTTGGAAGATAAAAAGGTGGAAGGAATGTAGACAAGGGAGCATTGCTGCACTGACCGTGCAGTTTTACAGGGAAGCAGACACTCTCTCTGTCAGCGTCATTTGTGTGATATTTTGAATCGAGAACCATTAACGTGAAACCTTTCTTTACTGGTACAATTGACACTGGTCAGATGTAGCTGAGAAATTAGTGGTGATTAAGAAGAGACCTGCATCATTGAAGATCGTAAATCTGGAAATATTTCCTCAGGGTCAGGATACAGAAGTTGTAGTCCAGAGACTGTATCTCATGCTAGCAAGTAACCTGTAGAATCACCCAGGTGGTACTTTGAAGTCGTGAAGGAGTCAAGGAGAGCAGCTGAGGTTTGGCACTGTGTGGTAGGGCTGGGGTCCCTGAAGAGAGACAAGGAGAGGCCATTATTGAAACTGCAGCCTCAGTTGCAGCAGAAGACTCAGTATGGTGATATTTTATTTGTACTGAAATGTGATTTTAATTTTATGTTAATACATAAAGTTGCCCTGGGGTCAGAGCTATTAGAGCCATAGCAAGAGCGTGGCGGTTAGAAGAGCTAGGTAGATTTCTGTGTGTTCAGGGATACAGCCAGTATTGGAGACATACGCCTTTAAGATCTGGAGGGCGGTACTTACAGGCAGTGACAAGGCAGTCATGTGGTTGGGTTTACAAACAATGAGAAGACAGAACAGAAAGACTATTTAAAGACAGACAAACAGGAAGAAGCTCTCTCGGGGAAGCTAGGAACACTGCAGGAGGTTTGATTTTATTAATAAGAACTTTGAAGATTCATGCTACAACTCAGGATTGAAAGTGTCATGGAGAAAAGTTGGCACAATGTGGCAGGGGCGGAGTCCCTCAAGAGAGCCCAGGAGAAGCTCTAGGTGAAGGTTATGGCCCAGTTGCAGAGACCCTAGAACTTTGGAGATGCCTATAACATGGATGAACAGCAAGGACAGCAGCAGCCATGGAGTGGAGGCAGCCTGAGCCTATAAGATAGTGTGTGCTGTGCAAGCCCTTGGGAGCCGAGAAGCTCACCAGTCACAGAAAGCTGACCAATGAGCTGTACACTGATGGACCTTTACTAGAATTTGAATGTTCTTCCCTCTTGGAATAAGAAAGTATTCAACTTGTATTTTATTTTGATACTTAGTAAAAGGCCTGAACTTTAAAAGCACTGGAAGTTTAAACACTTTCCATTTCTAGGCTTTCAAAAGTTGAAATGTTTTATATTTGATATCAGTATTAATGTGAAATCATAATGGATGAACAAGAATGGAAAGGTTATGATTTAACAGTAATGTTAACAGTATTTCAAGTTGACAAGGAGTAATTGTGCTATTTTTTATGTCAACTTAATACAGCCTAGTATCATTTTGGAAGAGGGAACCTCAACTGAGAACATTCCCCCCACTGGAGTGGCCCATGGTTCATTGATGGTTGATGTGGGAGGGCCATGAAGTGGCATGAGTCCTGGCAGGGTGGTCCAGAATGGTATAAGAAAGCAGGCTGAGCAAGCCACGAAGAGCAAGCCCATAAGCAGCACTCCTCAATGAACTCTGTATCAGTTCCTGTCTCCAGGTTCCTGCTCTGACTTGCTGGGACAATGGACTAACTACAAGCTAAAAGATGAAGTAAACCATCTCTGCCCAAAGTTGCTTTTGGTCATTGTCTTAGTCACTGTTCTATTTCTGTAAAGAGACACCATAATCAAGGCAACTCTTATAAAAGAAAGCATTTAACTGGGGGGCTTGCTTATAGTTTCAGAGGTTTAATCTATTATTGCAGACAGCATGGCAGCAGGTATTGGGAAGTAACTAGAGCTGCATCCTGATCCCCAAGCAGAGAGAGAGAGAGAGAGAGAGAGAGAGAGAGAGAGAGAGAGAGAGAGAGAGAGAGAGAATGAATGAATGAGAATATATGAGCCTGGCACAAGCTTTTGAAACCTCAAAGCTTACCCCCAATGACACACTTCCTCCAACAAGGCAACACCTCCTAATCCTTCTAATCTTTTCAAATAGTACTACTCCCTGATAACTAAGCATTCACATATATGAGCCTATGGGGGCCATTCTTATTCAAACCACCAGAGTCATGATGTTTTTTCACAGCAATAGAAAAGCTAACCAAGACACCTAAGTAAGCCATCCTCTTCATTAAAAATGCATGATTCAGTGAGGACTTTCCCATACATATATAAGCTGGAATAGCATAATGACTTATATCCAAGCTTTGTTCTAAAAAAAAAAAAAAAAAATCAAAACCAAGTTCACATAGAACAAAGTACTTAAAATCTGTGCCTCAGTCTCCATACTTGAAAATGAGGATAAGAATAATATCTTACCTGAGGTTTAAACAGTTGTGAAGTGTTTATTACAGCATGTAACACATACTAAGAAGTGAGTAAATAATGCACCATTACTAATAATACACCATAGCCACATGGCTTTTGGGATACATGATTATTGCTAAGACTTGTTATGAAGTGTTCCCCCAGAGTGCATGTGTTGAAGGTCATAATGTTCAGATGGGACCTTGAGTACTGACTGGATTTTAAGGATACTAACCTACGTGGAATACTGGAAGGTCAGGACTAGTTGGAGGAAATAGATCATTGGATATGTGGATGTTACTTAAGGATTTTTGGGTCCCTGATTGACTGCTTCTCTTTCCTCTACCTCCCCCAGTTCTCCACTCTCTCCCTCTCTGCCTTTTCCCAGCTGCCATTGCAGGAAACAGCCTTGATTCACTACATGGGCTTTACCTTGATTTTCTATTTCAAAACAGGCCCTACAGGTTTTTTTGGTTTGTTTTTTTATGTGTTATCACTTTAACCCAAAGCAATATAATAGCCTGTATAGGGTATGGACGTATTATTTCTATAACTTAACCTAATGCTGGATTCATAGGTTAACCTCTAGGGTTGCAATAGATTGAAAATTCATATAGGGCATTTTTTTTTTATTCATGCAAAATACTTGTTTAGTGTTCCCTATGTAAGGCCTTTAACACTGGGAACCGAGAATCTCAAATAGCATAGCCCCTGACATGCAGGCCCCCAGGTGAAGGGAAGATGTGTACAGATAACTCTGGCCAGGTGTAAACAACACCTGCATCCAAGTTACTGAGGAACTTCAGCGAGAGGCACAATGTCAGTCTGTCTGGAATCTTGGAGAAGACAGAAGAGCGTGTAGGAGATGAGGTAACAGAAGTTCCTGGAGGTGGTTATACAGAGGCTCTAAAAGGTAGAGTCTAGTTAGGAACTCTTTAAGGAATCCAGGGGGAGTTGGTGTGCCTTTCCCTGGTAGGAGACGTGGAAATGGTAACAAATGGCTAGATTTGAAGAACTACAGCACTTGAGCAAATGGGTTGGGTGTGAGTTCTCAGGGATGAGGCAAGGCTAGTTTCCTGTGTTGGTTAACTTTGACTGTCGTGTGGAGGAGTCTGGACTCCAGGAAACAAACATCTGCGTATATCTGGGAGGCGGCTTCTAGACCGAGTGAGCTGAGGTGGAAGAACTGCCCTAAGTATTTGTGGCACCATTCCGTGGGGAGGCTTCCAAAAGGAACAAAAGGGCAAGAAGTGGCTGAGCATGGCCTTCCCCTCTGCTTCCTGATGCAGATGCCGCATGGCAGCTGCCCTCACCACTGCCCCATCCCCCTCTCTCTGCCGTGGGGACTTCACTGTCAAACTGGACAACAAATCCCCTCCTTGAGGTGTTTGTTACAACAGTGAGAAAAGTGACCCAGAGAGAAGAGGGTTCCTGAGGGGCCAGTGTGAGTAAGAGAAGGGGCAGCCGCCACTTCCTAACCACGGAAGTCTCCTCTGCTTGTGACCTGGGTAGAAGAGTCAGTGGGTGAGGAGATGGAAGAGTCTGCAGTTCTCAGGCTCTGTCTCAGGTGAATACGTTTGGGAATCGGGAGTTTATTCATTCATAATGAGTTTTAAAAGCTTGGAATGGTCAGTAATTTTAACAATTATATTATAATTCTCTCGCATAAAATTTTCCTTGATATTCCCATCTTTTTTTAAAAAAATTCAAATGAGGAGGGGGATATAAGAGCAGATAATGGGGGCAATATGATCAACTGCATTATACATGGAGTTGAAAGAATAAATACATTTAAAACATAAGTAAACTTTTTATGAGGATATTGAAGCTTTACTAAATGACCGTTTCTTTTGCTTGGGATCTTTGGTGTGGATCTATGTATCTTTTGACATCTTATATTCCTTTGAACAGTTTCTTATAGTAAGTAAGTGTGGACACTGTTTTTGCCAGAATAGTTCATATACATTTCTTGACCATATTTTTGCCACGTTTCCACCCTTTTCATAGTCATTGTAATATAGTCTTACTGAAATTCTGATGGATTTTGCTTTTCAAAAGGTATTAATAATTGGGTTTTTTTCTTCTGAAACGAAACTTCTGATACTTTGAACAACACCCTACTTGATTATTTTTTACAGGGATAAATTTATTACAGCCACAAGTAGTGCTTATATTTTTTCTTTTAATATTTGTATACTTTTTCTTTTCTTTTTTCTTTCTTCCTTTTCTTTTTTTGGTTTTCCTGAGACAGGGTTTCTCTGTGTAGCTTTGGTGCCTTTCCTGGAACTCACTTTGTAGCTCTGGCTGGCCTTGAACTCACAGAGATCCGCCTGACTCTGCCTCCCGAGTGCTGGGATTAAAGGCATGCGCCACCACTGCCTGGTTTATAATATTTCTTTTTTTATGCCAAGAAAAGAAATGGAATTTCTGGGACAGAATGGTGGTAAAGGAGACAGCTAGCCCATAGTATTGTCTAGTGAATGGGCTTCATTTTCTTCTTAGGTTTACCCTGATTTTTCTTTTTACCTTGTCCTTTTAAAAGTTTACTTCTTAGCCAGCGGTGGTGGCACATGCCAGTGTGTGGTTTTGGTGTGGTATGTTTGATTTTTCAGCCATTATGATCTTCCCAGGATTATTCTTACTTGTTAGTCACACACACACACACACACACACACACACACACACACACACACACACGTCAGTTTTCCTGCTGAGTCAGTATTTAATCTTCATGACTGCAGAAACAAACTAAAGCACCCAGAGCAAAACAGAGACGTTGCTAACTTAGCATGAATAAGACCACGTATATTTACTAATTAAAGTCTCCACTGCCTTTCCTCCCATTCAATAAAGAACAAAAAGTAGAGCGTGATTTCCTTCTAAAAGAACTGATTTTGAAAACGACTTTATTTCCAAAATAAGATATATTTAAATATATTTGTTTAAAAATCCTTAAAAATATAAAATCAGTTTTTATTTCTGAGGGGGATTATAGATCAGAAAATGACTTGCTGATATAACTTAGTTTTCTATAATGTGTTATCTTGATTTTGCAAGTAAGCTTTCAAGTTTTTTGTTTGTGTGTTAAGTTTCCGTGACCTTTCTTTCTGAATGAGCAGCACAGCCTATCTGAGAATCAGGACTTTGTCCTGGCAAGGGTCAGTTTGCAGAGAGCTTAGTCGGTCTGTGCTGCCTGGTTTAAATAGCCAGACACCTGCTGAGCAAGCCCTGTGAGTGGCTGTGCCGGCTTCCTCACTTACGCTTTGCAGAGCTGGAACACAAAGACCACGATTGTTACCCTATAAGCCTGAGTCACATACTTCTACCAATCGCCTTAGGAGAGCTGGTTACCATGGAATCCACCATCTGTTCACTCCCCGCTGCCGGAATGTGATTATCCTTGCTGGGCTGGGAACGTGGCGTTAGCAAGGGAGTCTGTGTAGTGTGAGATTATCTGCGGTGCACTGGGCTATTGGGAGACTCCATTTGGCTTACTGGAAGAACAAATGAGGGGAACTGTGCTCCAGCCATTTGTGACTTGTAACCACAAGGAATAAATCAGCTTTTCTAGGGTAAGTAACCTGGTACTGCATATCCACTTTGTACGGTATTTGGTGTGAATATGATCTTTCTGTGGTCAAGGAAAGGAAGCCCTAAGCTCTTTGATAAGAAACTCCCCCCCCCAACCCCCAAAAGAAAGCTTGCACACTTGTCTTTTATTGATTTTAGACAACAACTACACGTTGGAATTATCCTGTAATGTTTGAACGTATTTCCTGCTTGTGAAAGTGCACTGTGATCCTTGAATGTAGCAAATACAGTCATCTTGTAATGGCTTCTACGGTGTTCTCACTGAAACACACCATGGCCACAGTGGGTTCAATGTCTATTCTTATTTGAGAAATGATTCCCATCAGTGGCATTTGTAGATTATGCTCAAACTAAGGTTTATAGTGGACCACATGTTTGAAGTGTGTCTGTGCAGGTCTCAAGGGCCAGCGCATGTGGAAACAATGTGACAGCGATGTAGCGACAGATAAGGCTCCGAGATAAGGGAGGGGGAGCCATGGCTGGCTTCTCAAGAGCTTCCTTTGTTACTGTTATTTCCTTTTGTCCACAGCTACTTAGAATGTGTGTTACATATTGTCAGCCTCAGAAGGAAATTTTAGTTTTAACAAATGGATGACTGACATTTTTCCTTGTGGCTCCGAGGTTGGTAGCTCAAACAAGGGACTACTATGTCCTTTGTAAAGCATCATTGTATTTCCTTCCCCCAAAATGCCCTAAAATATAAAAGTGTAAAACAAAAACAGCTGTATGCTCTGGAGACTTCTTTTGTGTCAGTGTTTCTGTCCTTGAAACCCCAGCGCACACCCTAGCACCCTGAGTTTAGCTGGTCTGCCATTTTATCTTCTGTAGGGAGGGCTGCAATTGGAGGCTTTGCATGTGCAGTTCAGTCAAACTTGAACCATGTTGTCCTCTTGGGTGTTCATATTAGTGAGCCATGGCTACCTAGAGAGCTAGAAACTGTCACTGGTCACAAGCACTGTGGTTTTTTTTTTTTTTTAAAGCAGTATGAAATCAGTGAACCTGGTATTATTAGTCAAGGACTCAGGTTTGTATTTCATTAATGGTTTTCAAGCCTAACTGTTTTTGTAGAGTCCTGGTATTAACTATATTAGTATTCTGCATTTATAGTAAATTTTTAAATAAGCAAAATAATCTAGGTACATACTATCTTTAAGAAACATCTCTCAACAATCCTAGATATATGTACCTGAAAACTTCCTTTATAACTATACAATGTTTTCAGCTAATCTTGTGTTACTCAGAAAAAAATTGACTAATTAAAATCTATAAATAATTGAAGGCATATAAAGTCAAATCGTGTATTTATGGCACTATTGTTGCTTTAATTACCCTGTATCTTAGAGACCTGAAACAGTGTTGGAGTACAGTGTGCTTACCATGTGCCTTGGCTCTAGTTTCTCAGGCCACGAAGTGGGCAGTACAAATCTACACTCCACCAGTTGACCATTTGTGACGTGCTACTGTTTTCCAGTTACCAACTTCAGTTAGCAAGGTGGACATCTGTCATGGTGTTGTAGGCTTTGGCAAGTACACTTGAAAACATATTTCTTAAGATCTTGTTTGTTCAGGTTTCTAGCATAACAAATAATAAACCTTATTTGATAAAGTGTGATCAAAATCTTTTTGCAGAATATTCACATTGAAAGGGAAAAGTGTCCTGGCTTGATGTAAAACAGTCTCAGTGCCCAGCTGTCTTACCTACCAGAGCATAAAACTCTCATGGAAGTCCAAGGCATGAGTGGGAAAAAGGGAATCTCCTCTCTGAAGGATTAAATGAGCAGTAACTCACCTACGACTTTAGAATGGGATTTTCATTTTGTCTTATGTGAATAACAACATGATGAATATTTCCCTTTTCTGTAATTAAAAAGTATTTTTATTTGGATGCATGATTTTGAAAGAATAAAAGGTTCAAAGTCTTTGTTATATCAACCACTGACAAATTTGGCAGCTCTAGACGGTGATCCCAACTGAGATGAGTGGAGGGCAGGCCACGGGCCAGTCCATACAGAGCACTGGTTGTCCCGGTCCAGATACTCACAGTCCGGGGTGCAGAGCCAGGTGACTGCTCCTCACTTCCTGTGGGTTTAGACCTTGTGAGATGTCTACTTCTGTTCATGGTTTTGCCAGCCCTGGTGCTGGCCTCTTTCATGAGGATTGAGAATGCATGGATTCTTGGGTCTGCTGAGAGCGCCGGCTTTGATTGTCCCCATCTTTCTGTGTGTGGGGGCTGCTAGATTTCAGTGGTTTTTGAGCTTTTTGCTAACTCTCTCAATGCTAAGATATTTTTCAGGTCCTCAATGAAATTTAGGAAACATGTGTGTTTTATGTTGATAAATATGTAAAATGAACTATTCAGTGTTGTTTCTTATAAAAGTATTAAATATAAAACTAAATAAACTTGACAGTGATTCAGATCATTCACTGTCAAGGCAGACAGCAAATCATTCTACTGTGAATTCACATTAGGTTGCTCATTTTTTTAAATATTATTTGACATATAATGCTGAAATGCTGCTTGACCTAACATAGTCCGGTAAATAGGTCATAGAGCTAATACTAGAGGTTAATTTTGAATAACTTTCTTCCTGTTTTTTTTTAAATTTTATTCTAACTTCTGAATTAAATCCTTCTGTCTCTTTAGAGCTTAGATTGTTTTCAAGTTCACTGTTTGAGGCCCCAGTGACCTGCTTTGTCCTTGAGCTAGGATGATGGAGTAGAAATAGGGATTTAGATGAGAAAATCTGTATCCTGTCATTGCTAGCAAATGCTGCTCTGCTCAGAGACACTTGGAGCTGCCTGTTAGTTTTTGTTGTTTTTGTTTATTTTGCTTTAGTAGACGTTCTGCAATTTGTTCTGTTCTCTTCTCCCACAATTATGTATTGTCATGATTTCAAATAAGACTTAGAATGAGATAATTGTATACATCAGCAAAATTTTGTGTTGTGTTAGATGCAAAGCCTGTAACACAAGCATCTGAAAAGTGTAAAATCATGTAGAAGCTGCATTTGGGGAGGGCTTTTTAGTTTGCCTTAGATTCCAGTCCTGGCTGTCTGCGTGTCCTCTGTGTCTCCTAGTGACCCCGAACTGCTCTGCCATGCAAAGGCAGGGTTCCCTTAATGTTGCAAGGAGTCAGGCTCTTTGGGCCACAAGGAGCAGCTTTATGGACAGCAGCATTTTTCCTTTTCTCCCTCAGTTCAGTCACTTATCGTCTAAAGGTGTGGTGGAGCCTTATTCTTAGACGAGTTTTGTCTGGTACGAGTAGCCGCACTGTAGTGCTTTGCTCTTTTGTAGCCGTGTGTCCTTCCTTTCCCTCCTCCTCTCTCTCAGCCTTTACTGATTTTATTTATTTATTTGTTTGTTTTGTTTGGGTTTACTGATTTCCTAGTCTTAGACTCAGATTAATGAAACAGCCTAGTATATTCACATAGATAGTCAGGCTAATTTGTAGTATTTTTTCAATCCCTATTATATATCTGTATTTACACATTTCTGCAAAGATCCTAATAGAAACAGAACCATCTAGTTTTTAACCCAATTTTAGAGAAGAATTTCAGGCCTATGAAGACAAAACAGTTATCCCAGGTCACAAAAGCTGTGAAATTCTCATATTGGTTATGGCAGTTTAAATGCAAAGGTGAGAGCAAGATCTACTGACTTTACTCCCCCGGTGAGTAGCAAACAGGGTGGGAGGTCTCCCTAAAATCCCACTGGTGGAATTTTCAGTGAGCATTGAGAGCATAGGTCTAACATAATTTTCCCAACCATCAAATTCACAGGAAACAGTTTTCTTATTATAAATGCTTGACATTTTAAAAAAACATACCTGTCAAACCAAGTGGATACCTGGGTGCTCAGTTTGTATGTTGTCTCCCTCTGGCTGTCTGTACATGGATGTTAAATGACAACTAGAATCCTGATGGGAGACTCTGAGGTAGATGGAATGGAGTGGGGGAAACACTAAGGAGAGACAGTCCAAAGGACAGGGGTAGTCTACTCTGTGGTACACATCTGTCACCTAGATACCTGTTCCTGTTGTGGCTCAGTGGGGCTCTTCTTTGGACGTCACCGTGCTCTGCCTGGGTGGCTTATGTAATTTCCACTTCCTCTGTTCCTTCACCAACTACATGTCCACCTTTCCTAGGACCCTCTTCATACTAATCAAGACATTCTTTCTTTGAAGATGTTACTGTCATTAGTGTTAACTTTTCATTTCTTCATAAAATAGTTATTGAACATTGACTTTGTGCTAGGTGCTAGGATTTGGTGCTAGGGTACAAGGTCATTGGTGAAATTTTCATGAAAGTGGGATAAGTCATAATAAACATTAAAAAATTGAACTTTTAAGCAGTGTCCATTTTCTGAAGAAAGATAAATATTGAGGGGTTGGGAGCAGTAGGCTTTAGATTAGATAATCAGGAATTATTTTATATAAAAAAGTCTCATTTAAATGCGATACATTACATCATAAAACAATCACATGTGATCCAGTTCCGTGGGAGTGTTGTCTTCACTGTGGGGGTGAAGATGGAGGGTGCAATCAATAGGATTAAACAAAAATCTTATTAAAAGGCTAGTGAGGAAATGGCTCGGTGGGTGAGATGTTTACTGCCAAGCCCAAGGGCCTGCGTCCCATCCCTGGGGCACTTGCCTGATAGGAGGAGGGGACCGGCTTCCTCTGGTTGTTCTTGTATCTGCATGCATGCCCTTCCTCTCAAACACAAATTAAAAAAGTCTTTGGCCTCTTATGCTAGGGATGGGCACTACAGATACATTTTCTTTCATAACTTAATGCTAGTATGTGCTGTTTTTAAACCAAGATGTTAATAGACACAGACATAACTTGAGAAGACATTTCAGGACAGTGGGGATGATCTGTCAGCATTTAAAAGTCTAGCACAAAGCTAGACATCTTGGCTCACACTTGTAACACCAGCACTCAGAAGGCTAAGGCAGGAGGATTGCTGTGAGTTGGTCATGTCTTATTCTTGGTATAAATACATATTTTATATATATTTAAAGTCAACACACAAAGTGAAACTTGTGTAGTCAGAAGTGTCCTTGAGAAAGTCTTAGGAAGGCATAGCTGTGGAAATTAATCTTGTCAACATGGTGAGTGTGGATCCTTCTCCACATGAGCTAAAGTGATTACTTTGCTTGAGTTAAGGAGCGTGTGCTGAGGGCTCATCTTCGGAGTCACGATGACCAGAAATCAGGCAGCACCTGCTTGTAATCTCTCCCGCCTCCCTGCACTGCTTTGCACTCTGACCACACCAGGGCACAGTGTCCAAGCGCTGCGCCTCTGAGCATGCTCTCTCTCACACATGCCTCCTTCTCTCTACAGAGCGTTTATAGTTCCGATTGAGTAACCTTGAATTTGAGTAGGAGGGAGTTTGCCATCATTGCCTAGGACATTGACTTTGCTTCTTTACAACTTCTTATAGATTTTAAATTGTTAATAATGGTTTTACAGAAATGTTATGATAAATATAAAAGTTAAAGGTAAATTAAAATGTGACAGAGAAGACAAGCCTGTTTCAGGTAATGGTTACAACAGACTATTTTATGTTTACATTAGAGAGTATATAGTAGCAAAAACTCTTAAGGATAAACTTCCTTATAATAGTGCTGTTTTTAAAGCGGGGTGATTTGTTCAACAACAACTTTATTATTACCATTTGTACTCAGATAAAAATTGCACAAATATTGGTAAAAGGCATTACAGAGAGGACCCAAACAGTGAATGTGGAACTGAATGACTGTAAAGCCCTTCACTGTCCCAATGCTGTGTTAGGGAAATAGCTCATACTCTTCCAAGATTAAGGGGCTTGAATGCTCAAGGGAGATCATGTGATACAAACCATGGAACTCTTACAGGAGGAAGTCTAATATGCAAACGTCTTCAGAATGTGGGGTTAAGCAGCAGGCAGTGCTGAGACTTATCGAGAAGGCAGATAATGTATTCTGGGAGAAAATTGTAGGGTGCTAAGCTGTGATTTTTACGTTCCGTGGTTGTCTTGTTTTCTCTTTTGTTGCTATGACCGAAGCAGTTTAAGGGAGAAAGGACTTATTTTGGCTTCAGAGAGAGGGAACCCATCCTGGAGAGGAAGGCGCAGCAGCAGAGCATGAAGCCAGCTTGGCAGCCAGAGGCACTGGGAAAATAGGAAGTGGGACCAAGCTGTGAAACTTGAAAGCTTTCCCCTAGTGTCATACTTCCTCCAGCAAAGATGGCCACCGGCCTGGGGCCATGTGTTCAAACACATGAGCCCTATGGGTGCATTTCATATTTAAACCACAGCAGTGGTTATGTTAAACTCTGGCAGTGATGCATTGACAAGCTGTATTGTAAAATCAGCCTGCTTGTTTAACCTTCAGACATAACATTACCCTATACAACCAAAGATCTATAATTGGGGAAAGGTGTGTGCCCCAACATAGTCAGTGCTAATGTGAAGTTGCACGAAACATTCTTTCTCTTCACTTGGAAATAGCCAAACTCCATGAAGAGTCAGCTGACCTCAGCATCAGACTGTTTTCTATGAAGCTGACTTTTCTCCTTTACATAAATGAAGAGCATGGTATTTGTATAAAACTTCTAGTATGGAGCAGATCAGATGGAATCTCTCCATATCAAAGTTAGATGGCTGTTGCTATGACAGAGAAGTAAAGGCAGTCTTGCCCTCAATCATCTCACTTTAGTAACTGGGATGCATTAACACACGGCTCTTAATTAACAGTCAGTGGTGTGGGAAGGGCTGTGGCTGCACAAAGGGAAAGAAGCCTCCGTGTCCTGTCCGAGAGCAGGACACTGTCACTTTTGAGACGGCTGTACAGTGACTCTGGAGAGTAATAAGAGATTTGCCAGGTGGTTAAGGACGAATATCAGAGGAACATACATAAAAAGTCAAACACTATAAAAAAATAATACAGATTTGCAATATAAGAATGTAGGTTGGGTGTGGGCGTGCAGTAGTTAGGAACTGTAAGATAAAGAGCGCCAACTTGGGTTGCTGGGGCGAGTTTGTGGCGTGAACTCCCTGAGATTTTAAGCTGGTGAGCATCGTGGTTCTGTGCATGTTCTAGAGCGGTGACCTTGGCAGTTCTGTGGGAGTGCAGGGCCTTGGTATTTCCCAGGAGCAGTGGGACAACAGGTCATTGGAGTTAGGGGGTGGCAAAAGGGTATAGAAGGGACGGAACTTTCAATGAGTAGAATTATTAGGACAGCAATTAATTGGATATATCAGTGCTGCTGGAAGATTAAGAAGTGTTGAGAACAGCTTGAATGTGGGTAGATGAAATATCATTAGCTAATACTGAGGACACAAAGAGGAGGTAGAATTGAATCCCATATTTGACTCAGAAATTTCATTTATTTCTTATCGAATGTCTAACTGGCTCTGACTGGTATATGAAATTTGTGCCCTTTACCTTTTTTTAATATTTAATTAAATTTCTTCTTTGACAATCTCATATAGTGCGTTCTGAATACTGTTACCATCACACCTTTATCTCCCTCATACCCTAGGTCCTATCACTCCCCTTCTCATAAGTTCCTTTCCTACATCCATATTGCTTTTAAATTAGCATATAAGATGTTAGATATCATCGTGACATTTTTTAACAAAGTGTGCTTTGGCAATTCTTCCTCCCATTCCGCCGTCCCTCAAGTCCTATGTAAGGCCCGAATTCTCAGCATGCTGCCAGCCTTTCCCAGCTTCCCATCGGCAGAACAGCAAAGGTGACAGGAAAGGAAAGCGAGAGACTTGAAGATTTTTAATTTTCTTCCTACACATACCTCGATTTCTCACATTCATTTCCGTTTCAAATTGTTGCCTGCAGGTGACTGAATTCTTGCTGAAGGCAAAGGCAGAAAACAGCCTTCTGAACTCACAGTGTAAATCTACTACACATGCATTCATGGAAAGTCTGACCCTAATGAGCTAGCAACTTATCCCACATACCTCAGTTGTAAGATACTGAAGCCGTGTGAGTGCTAAGAACAACCATGGCTAAGATTTCAGTTTTTGTTGTTGTGAAATGATAGGAGGGAACATTGTCATTAACTAAACCCCTTAAATATTTAATAAATTACCACTTTTTCTTAATTTTTGCATTCTTTCTCTAACGTTTTATCTATCATTACCATGCTCAGTTGACGCTTGAAGTAGTTCATGTAAGGCTGGCCAGGTCCACTTTTAGTCAGTATTTTGTTTTATGTTTAGATTTGTGACTCTTTGAAGATGTTTGAAGACAAACAACATAGCCTAGAAATATCAAAAGAAAGGAAAATATGTGGTATCTCACAAATACATAAACTATATAAAGAAAACAGTCTTTAGCTTACTAATGCCAATTATATACAGATTTAGTCTAAGATACTACAAGCCTAAGTCAGTGACTCCCACACTGCTCCAGGGTCTCTCCGTTTAGCTTATCAGAGAAAATTCGTTTTTCCAAATATCTGTGAGGCCTCAGTCCATTCCACTCAGTTCTCCCTGATAAGGTAATATAGTAGGAGGTGGTTGAATTTGCTGTGACTGTGTGTTCACGAGTGCTTGCCTAAAGCCACGTGGATAGAAATTGTAGAGAAAGCACTCACTGGAAAGAGTGAGTCCTGCTCAGACCTCCTTAAAGTGCTGGAGAGTCACTAAGGAGTCGAGGCTTCATCGGTAGATATGGTAACTTCCTCTTCCTGAATGAGTCTTTAGGTATTTGTTTTGCCCTTTCTACCTGTCTTCTTTGCCTTCTGTTGCTGTGAAAAATCACTGACCAAAACCAACCTTGGAGGAACGGTTCATTTGCCTTATATATCCTGATCATGATTCGTCACTGAGAGAGGCCAAGGTTGGGACTCAAGCAGGGCAGGGCCCTGGAAGAACACTGCGGCAGCAACCCCAGACAACTGCTGCTTCCGGCTTCACTGTGGCCTGCTCCATTTGTCTTCTTAGACAAACCAGGACCACCTGCACAGGGATGGCCCCACCCGCCATGGGCTGGGCTGTCCTGGGTCAGTCACTGATCAAGAAAATGCCCAGGCTTGCCCACAGGCCAATTTTATGGAGTCATTTTCTCAGTTCAGGTTCCCTGTTCCTAGATGACTCAAGCTTGTATCAATTTGACAAAAAAACAAAGAAAGAAACAAAGAAACAAAAACAACACAATCCCTACTATTCTTTTAGGAGTATCAGCAGATTCAACATTCTGCTGGTGGTGCCATTGCACATAACGTATTTGTTTCTTCCTGAATTACTTAAAACCCAACTCCTTCTGACAGTTGTGAAAGCAGTGCAGGCAGGCAGAACTGTATTTTTGCAGATACTTGTGAGTACTTGTGTCTTTTGAATATAGAAATAAAACCAAAAATCCGCAGAGGAAGAATACCATAGAAGAAGGCAGATTTGAATTAAAAAAAAAAAAAAACAAAAAAACAAAAAAAAACCCTGATTTTGAATGTATTTATTATTAAAAGGAACATTTATTCCTTTTAAAGCTGGAGGCCAATGGGCTCCTTTTCCTCCATTGGTGGGGGGCATGTGTGTGGAAGTTAGAGGACAACTTCAGGAGTCAGTTCTTATCTTCCACCATGTGGGCTCTAGGGCTTGAACTCGGGTCTTCAGGCTCGGAGCAAACACTTTTACTGCTTAGCCATCTCTGCTGGCCAGCAAAGCTCTTAATCGAGATAATTGCAATAGCAGTTTTCAGCCACAAGGGCTATAGTTACTTCAGTGCGTCATTGATTTTATTTTTTACTTAAAAAAAAAAAAAGACTTATTTTATTTTTAGTTATGGGTATAAATGTATGTCTCTGTGTGGTTATGTGTGTCTGAGTGTCCACAGAGGCAGGAAAGGTGTGGATTCTGTAGAGATAGAGTTATAGGCAGTACTTGATGTAGAACTCATATCAGGTTCTCTGCAAGGACAGAAAGCTACCTTAACCAGCCCTTATTTTTCACTTTGATTTAGTAAGTTTTGTAAGTGGGGATTAAACTCACAGCCTGGAACATGATAGACTTGTATTCTGCCGCTGAGCTACACCCGCTGACCCCGCTGAGAAACCTCACCTTACTATATAGCTTATTGTTAATCACAAGTAAGTGTATTCATATAAATAACTAAGTTTGACAAAGCAGAACTGAAACTATTCCCAGAAGCCAACTAAAAACAGAATAGCATTAGTAAGCAGAAAAAAAAAACCTAAAAATGCTCTGAAAAGATGGGATTAAGCTGTAAACTGGAACTAATTTCCTCCTTGAAGCTGGTTAATATGATTACCATGCCTGCTTTTCCCTTAGTACCATGATCCTGTGAACACCACCCTGGTTCATTATTTTATGTTAACATTGATAAGAGTCATTAATACTGAATATAAATTCTTACATTGATGCTTAATAAACTGCAAAGGATACAAGTTAGAATATGGCATTTTTAGACAAACTTTGTTTTTGTGTGTGTTTGTCTCTCTGTGTGGCCCTGGCCATCCTGGAACTTGCTATATAGACCAGATTGGCCTCGTACTCAAAGATATGCTTGTCTTTGTCTCCTGGGTGATGGGATAGACAAACTTTTATTTAAAATAGAGTTAAATTTGCTGTAGTAGAATAAAAACACTCGTTCTAAACCCAAACACATTAGGCAGTTCTATTCAGAATACACATTATTTTTAAATAAAATGATTCTGGTCTGTGAGTGTTCCATGAACCCACCTCATTGCTCAAATGAAGAGTGTGTGTTGGGGTGGCTGGGTTCTTGTTTTAAAGTTGTAACTTTATCTAATGACTACATCTGTGACATACCATAGGGAATATTGTTGAATAATACAATACAAATTCTGAAAATGACCATAATTTCACTGGGCAATATCAGGTTGAACATGTTCTTTGTGAGTACTCAAAAAGTTCCCAGATTATTAGAAAAACTTACTTATTAACACATTTTCAAATCAAATACTTGTGTACCTCCTGTATGCTTTAAACTGTTCTTTTCTTGAGGAAAGAATATAGTTATGAAACCTAAATTTGACTGGGCGTGGTAACAAAATATATAGTTCTACTTAATTTAGAGGCTAGAAAAGGAAGATTGCTGAACCCAAGAGTTCAGGGTCAGCCTGAACAACATAAAATGTCTTTAAAATGTTGTTGTTGTTAGTCTGATGGGTTCAATTCTCTTATTTATCTTTATGTAAATAGCTTTTTCTTTAGAGAACTTTAGAAGAAGATTAAGGTGTCAGAGGAAGGCGACTTGCAGTTTTCTGATATTTTTTCAATTGCTGCTTCAATTTACATTTCCAGGGAGGGCTTAGATTGACAGTCTTTTTAGCAAAGTGTTGGGTTATATAATTTATGATCATTTATTTGAATTCCAGGCTTTGAAAAAAATACTGTTTTAATTTATGTCTTTAGTCTGAGATCATTTTTTATTCAGATATTTCTTTACCAGATAATCTTACTTCATTTTTATTTATTTATTATTTTTGGTGCTGGGATCAAACTGGAGCCCATGCGTAACTGGCTCGGCCACTGCCCCGCATGCCCAGCCCTGTTCTGGTACTTTTAGATAAGAATTTATAAACTAATGAAATCATTTTGATTTTTTTCAGTATGGTGATTATATCCCAGGATCAAATTATAGTGTTAGACCTTCTGCAATCTAGACTGATCTAGAGAATATGATTAAAATTTTGGAAGCATGCAGCTTGAAATCATCTGGTTTCTCAGTACTTTTGTAGGCAAAATGCAGCTGATCTGGATCATAATTTTAGTATTGGTGCTATAATGTGTTTAGTTCTGTCTTTGTTTGCTTGCTGTTGCTGTGATAACCACTATGACCCAAAGTAAGTTGGCGAGAAAAGGGTTTATTTCAACCTGCATTTCCAGATAAAGTCAACACTCAGAGAAGCCAGGGCAAGCACTCAAGGCAGGAACTGAAGCAGAGACCACGGAAGAATGCTGCTTACTGGCTTGAGCCCTCTGGCTTGCTCATCTTGTTTTCTTAGAGCCTAGGAATGATGCTCTCAACAGTGGGCTGGGCCCTCCTATATCAATTATTATTCAAGACAGTTCCCCACAGGCATGGCCACAGGAAACCTGATGGAGGCAGTTCCTCTACTGAGGTTATTTCCTCCCTGGAGAATCCAGTTTGTGTCATTTTGACAGTAAAAACTAATCAGTATAAGTCATATTTATGATTTATTTAAGTCTTAGGGATAATCTGAATGTTGAAGATGAAATGTGTAAGATCCTTGAGAACTATTTAGGAACCCAAATGTGATTAATATGTCTTCTCAACATCATCATCTTCAGAGCAATAGTCTGTTGAGTGTTGTGTGTAGACAGACTGCTGGGGACAGGAAGCAGGTGACAAAATGAAATGCTTTTCATAAGGACTTAAAAAAAAGACTCAGCACTTTCCCCTGATGCCCAAATGCACTGGACCTTGAACTCACTGTGTAAACTTGCCCTCTAACTCATGAAATCCTCCTGTCTCTGCCTACTGAGTGTTGGCATACAGGCCTGAGCCACCACACTTAGCAGCGTTCCTAATTCGTAGAGGTTCTCTGGCACCTTCATTCTGTCTCAACTACATCTGGTATAACTGATACTAGGAATATATAGTATATATCTGAGGAATTCTGGCAGAAGTTTAGATGGTAAACATGCACGCTGCCTGTGCCCTTCATGCCTGCCAGTTTGCAATCTGCCATTTCTGTTGACTGATACTATCATTGTCTCAGACAGTGGAATTCTTGTAGTACTTGGTACTGCTTGACCGCAAACACCACAGGCTCCACAGTGGACATAGGATTGAAACAAGTGCTGTACAAAAGGTCTGCATGTTCTCATTTGACAACCCCCATGCAGTGTTTAAAAGTTTTCCTAGTGGATTACAGTCTTTCCCTTTGAGGTCAAAGTGGCATTTGCATGAGAAAGTACTTTCAATCTAGAGTGTTGGAAAAATGTACTAGAGAAAAGACTTTTAAATGATTGCCTGGAAAGATCTCCATTAGATTAGGTGTTATGTGTATTGTTTATTTCTTTAAAAAAATTGACTTCTGTCTATATAGCCTTATTGCAATGATTCTTTTAACTTTAATAAATCATTGAAGTGGTTTTAGTAGACTTTACACCAAGCTTTAAAAAGGTAAATAAGGCAATTCCTTGTAATCTGAAATACAGATAGAAATTTGCTAGAATTTTAAAGAAAGCTTTGTATAGTTGGCCGATGGTATTTATGGATCTGTAGCTCGGGTTAGAAAGTGTAGCAGTGGACTCTCAGCTAGAGTAGCTGTCAGTACCATGGATGGAAAGAAACTCCTTCAGACTGCTATATTCTGAACTGTGTAAGCAAGAGTTTTAAAACAACAGGAGCACGTTTATTCATGTTTTAGCCTTTATTTCACTCTAAGTTGTTTTCTTTTAGATTTATTTATTTTATGTTTATAAGTGTTTTACCCAGCATGAATATATGTGCACTATATGAATGCCTGGTTCCTGTAAAGGTTAGAAGAGGGTGTCAAATCTACTCAAACTGGAGTTACAGAGGGCTGTGAGTCACCATATAGGTGCTGAGACCCGAACCAGATTTTTTAGAAGAGCAGCCAGTGCTCTTAATCATTGGGCCATCTCTTTAGCTCCCATCTTGGGTTTTATTTTTATTTTATAATGTGCACATTAGTCCATTGATACATTAGATATTTATGTTAAATTTTATACTTAAAGGGATATTCCATTAAGAAGTTTGGAGGGCCAGGTGGTGGTGGCACATGCCTTTAATCCCAGCACTTGACAGGCAGAGACAGGCAGATCTCTGTGAGTTCGAGGCCAGCCTGGTCTGCAGAATGAGTTCCAGGAAAGGCTCCAAAAGCTACACAGAGAAACCCTGTCTCAGAAAAACAAAACAAAGAAAAGTTTGGAGGACAGTGTTCTAGACAACCTTCCTAGATCCTCTGTGCACCTGCAACAGAAAGGACTATAACCAGACTTGTCAATCACCATTTCCTAAGCAGCTTTCCTTTTTGCTATTCAGTAGAGACAGTTTAATAAAATTATATGCAGTGTTTGCAGAAGGTACATATTGATCCTAATAATGAATGGGCATTCACCATGTTCTCTGAAGCTTTGGGGAAAAGTGCTAAAGAACATCACAAGGACATTCAGTTATATACTTTTAAAAAATATGTTGACAGTAATCCACAAGGGCCAGGACACCTAGTCATGTATGATCCTTTATGGCTCTCAAGACTGATATAGATGGTATGGCTGAAGGAACTGTGAACCTAGGAAGGAAATGAGCAGGGGCCACAGTATGAGTCACATATACTATGTTGAGTTCCAGTGATTAGACAGCCATATTAGAAGGATTTTGAATTTAATTTTCAAATTCATTTTTAAAAATTCCATTTTGCTGCTGGTAACTCTAAACTTCTAGTGTTCTAAACCTGAGTCTTGGGGCTACAGAGAGGACTCAGTGGTTGAGAGAATTTGCTGCTGTTTTGTAGGGTTCAGATGTGGTTCCCGGCACCCACGTGGCTGCTCACGACTGTCTGTAACTCCAGTTCCAGTGGATCTCACACTCTCCTCTGGCTCCCTGGATACCAGACACACTTACGGCTCACATGAATGCATACAGGCAATCACTTATACATATTGGAAAAAAAAACTTTAAACGTTCGTCTTAGCCACCTGTATACTATCCCATGTTGAGGTCAGCAATGAGTTATATTTCAGTAGCAGTGAACTTGCTTACTTATGTGAGACCGTTCTGATTTTAAGCAATGATTGATGTGCAATCAGAAATGTTCATGTCAGTACTATATGAGCTGTGTAATCCTAAGCACACTACCAGCCATGGAAACAAACCTTCATTTCAGCATTGCTGTTATGGTAGAAATATATAGAGAGAAATTGACAGGATAGTAATAAGGACATTTCAGGTATTTTTATAATTTATTCTGTAGCCATCTATCCAGTGAGCCTCAGTTGATAGAAATGTGCTGGGTGTGTTGTTCAAAGTTGGCTTCTTTTTATCCTTGACATATTTGCCCTACAAAGATGGTAACTTGGAATATGTTATCTAGATGTTCACTGAATGTGGTTTTACTAATTTTCTTCCTTTGGAAATTTATTACTGTACCATAGTACTGATATGTCAAAAGAAACTATGATTAACAATACCATTATCTCAGAAGGGATTGGAGACATAAGTTTGCCAACTGGTTACGTTTTGGATTTATTTTCTTTCACCTTCTTACTGAAGCCTTTAAGAATTTTGTATCATGAGCCAGTGAGGTGGATTAGCAGGGAAAAGCACTTTCATACAAGCCCTAGGACCTAAGATCTGTCTCTGGGACTCACATGATGGAAGAAGACAATCAGCACACACACACACACACACACACACACACACACACACACACACAAACTCACACTAAATAAATGTAAAAGTGTTTTTGGTGGCCAGTACAAAAGACCTTAGTGGCTGCTGTTAACCCAGCTGGCTGTGCATTGGGCTCCTGGGGAAGGGAGAGAATATTTAGGAGAAATTTGGAGCAATTTTGGCCAATAAAACTCAGAGAAATGAAAGCCTTCTCGTTCCTGTCCCAAATCAGTATGATTGGCAGTAATTTACCCTTTGTTTCGCCTGTCAAGGGCAAAACCTACATTTTATTTTCTTAAAGCCCTAGAGGAGGCTTTTCTGGGACCTGTGTCCTTATTTCAGAGTTGGATTAAAAAATAGGTTCCTGTGGAAATTTCTGCAGATAAACATTTTTTTTTCCTTCGCAAAACCAAAGTGACTGTTGGGAACATGTTTGTGGTACAGAAGGGCACGAGATAGGAGTGGAGAGGTAAACGGAACCGAGTCTACAGCCTCCTGTAGAGTGTGGGTCCACGCGTCCTGATCAGCCAGAGGGTCTGTCAGCTATGTGTTGAGGCACAGTGGCAGCCTGCACCATGGAGACGTGCAACCCTGATCCAGTCCCTCACTATAAGGCCTAAAATTTCTCTTCTTTTGCTGCCTGATGAAACTGCGTATCCCCCCAGACACTCCTCCGGCTTCAGTGGTGGTCCATTAGCCAGACATTTGGGAACAAAAGCAAGAAGGAGGAATGGAGGTTTGGGATATATGTCCTTGTGGAGTGACTGTCTACAGTCCCCATACCTGTGAGCTGTCCAGAGGGGACAAAAAAAATCCAACCACCTTTCAGAGAAGTAGCATGAACAGTGGGATTTCTGATCAGACTAAGCACATAGGATTTAGGAAGCAGGCAGGCTGGCTGGCTAAAGTTGAGAAGCCTAAATAGATGGCAGACTAGATTCTAGTTATAATTTTTTTTATTGTGATGACCCCATTTTAACCTTTTACATTTTAATAATTTTGTTATGATAATACTATAATGATTTTTGTTGTGATAATTCCACTTTAAACTTTCTACTTTACTTTTTATTGAAAATATTTTTTTTCATACAGTATATTCTGATCATGATTTTCCTCTTTCATCTCCACTTACCCAGCTCCACACATTCTCTCTCTCTCTTTAGAAACCAGGTAAGTCAATAAAAGAACAAACAAACCAGAATAAAACAAAGCAAACAGAGAAGAGAATAAACAAAAACAAAATGCATGAGAAACACATATACATATAGACAGAGAGAGAGAGAGAGAGAGAGAGAGAGAGAGAGAGAGAGAGAGAGAGAGGGAGAGGGAGAGGGAGGGAGAGGGAGAGGGAGAGGGAGAGAGAGAGAGAGAGAGAGAGAGAGAGAGAGAGAGAGAGAGAGAGAGAGAGAGGAGAGAATAAGGGAGGAGAGGCACAAATTCAGAAACCATAATAAATAAACAAAAGCATCTCCAAAAACAGCATTGAATTCAGTTTTTGTGTTGACTGTCTACTGCTGATATGGGAGCTCCCTTAAGTATATACAAAATGAGACTCTTTCTTTGTAAGCAGTTGTCAATGAGCGTAGGTTCTGGGTTAAGATGGCAGTTGTGTCCACTTCCTCATTCAGCACTGGGACTCCTTTTGGATTGGATTTGTGAGTGCTGTGTCGGTCCTGCTGTGTCTGAAAGATAGTTTCCTTGATTTCTCCTGGTCCCTCTGGCTCTCATAATCTTTCAGTCTCTTCTTCCACATTTTTCCCTGAGCCATGAAGGGAGGGATTTAATAGAGACATCCCATGTAGGATTGAGTGTTCCAAGGTCTCTTAGTCTCTGCACGTGTACACTTGTGGGTCTCTGTTGTTCCCATCTACTGCAGGAGGAAGCTTCTCTGATGATGGCTGAGGAGGTACTTATCTATGGGTAAGCAGAATGTCCGTAGGAGTCATTTATTGATTTTTTTTTTCCTTTAGCAGAACAGTAGTTAGTTTTCCCCTCGGCACATGACCTATCTATCTCAGCAATGATAGGCATGGGTTCAATGTCATGGAGTGGGCCTTAAGTCCAATCAGATAGTGGTTGGTTACTGCCACTATTGGCACTAGTATATCATGCAGGCAGGTCACTATTATAGATTTCAGAGTTTGTAGCTGGGTTGGTGTTTACATTTCTCCTCAGAGAGTGTATATCGTACCTTCAAGTACCATGAACAGTGGTCAGTAGGGGTGAAGGCTCTAGGTAGGTCCCAGCTTCACTTGTCTATGTTCAGTGAGTTATATAGGTGTTGTCTTTAGCAATAGAGCCTTATCATCAGCTCGTGGAGGGCCACCAGTAGCCTTGGCAGTAGCTTGAGTGTTTGGGGGTTTTCCCTTTGGCCAACAACTCAATTAGAGGGAATTCATTCCTGACACTGTAGGTTTCATTTGGTGGTAAGAGAGATCTAGTTGGGACTTTGTTTTCTCTCTTATTTTTTTTATTTCATTTAGATTTCTTTCATATATGTATATATTTTAAGGAGCTTCTACTGCAGTAGGTTTCCATGTAACTCCTCAAATGCCCCCTTACTGTTAACTATCCTTTCCTGAATCCCCTCCCTCTTTCTCACCTCACCCCCCTCACCTTCCCTTAAACTATATATTCTCTTTTTCCGACCTTGGTGCCTGCCCCACCAGTCCCTTACGTATCCCTAACCTCTGTAGTTCTGTGGATAGTAGTATGCCTACCAAAGACTTAACAGCTAGCACCACGTATAAGTGAATACTTTTCATGTTCATCTTTTTGGGTCTGGATTACCACACTCAGAATGATTTTTTCTAGTTCCAACTATTTATTTAGGAATTTCATGATTTTATATATCTAACAGCTGAGTAATACTCCTTTGTGTAAATGTACTACATTTTCTTTATTTGTTCATTCTCTTGGACATCTAGGCTCCCCCCCCCCAATTTCTGGCTATTAAAAATAGAGCACAAATGAACATGGATAAGCAAATATCTCTGGAGTAGGATGAAGTAACCTTTGGATATATGCCCAAGAGTGGTATAGCTGGTTCTTTTTTTCTTTTTTTAAATTTATTTATTATGTATAGTGTTCTGTTTGCATTTATCACTGCAGGCCAGAAGAGGGCACTAGATCTCATTACAGATGGTTGTGAGCCACCATGTGCTTGCTGGGAATTGAACTCAGGACCTCTGGAAAACCAGTCAGTGTTCTTAACCTCTGAGCCACCTCTCCAGCCCAGGTATAGCTGGTTCTTGAATGAGATCTCTTTCCAGCTTTCTGAGGAACTGCCGCATTGACTTTCCATAGTGGCTGTACAAGCTTGCACTCCCACCAGCAGTGAATGCGTGTTCCCCTTACCCCACATCCTCACAAGCATAAGCTGTTATTTGTTTATTTCATCTTGGCCATTCTTACTGATGTAAGATTAAACCTCAGTGCAGTTTGGTTTGTGTCTCCCTGATGATTAGGGATGCTGACCATCCTCAAGTGGTTTTAGTCAGTTGTGTTTAATCTTTGGAAACTATTCAGTCCTGTAGCCCCTTTTTAACTCTCTTGATTTCTTGATGTCCAGTTTTTGTTGTTGTTGTTAATTCTTTATATATTTTAGATATTAACCCCCTATTGGATGTGTAATTAGTAAGATCTTTTTCCATTCTGTAGTCTGTCACTTTGTTTGAATGATGATACACAGAAACTTTTCAGTTTCATGAGGTCCCGTTTATTAATTGTTATTCTTAGTGCCTGTGCATTTGGTATCCTTTAGAAAGTCTTTTCCTGTGACAATGAATTCAAGACTATTCCCTACTTTCTTTTCTGTTGGATTCAGTGATTTAAGCCTTATGTTGAGGTCCTTAATCCATTTGTAATTTTTTTGTGCAGGGTGATGAATATGGATCTGTTGGATTCTTCTACATACCGTCATTCAGTTTGACCAGCACCATTTGTAGACGATGCTGTCTTTTTTTTTTCCCAAGTGTGAATTTCTAGCTTCTTTGTCAAAAATCACATCTATAGATATGTGGACTTATGTCTGGGTCTTCAACTAAACTCCAGTGATCAATGTGCCTGTTTTTATACTAATACTATGCTGTTTTTATTACTATAGCTCTGTAGTACAATTTGAGGTCTGGGATGGTGACACCTCCAGCAGTTCTTTTATTATTTGGGATTGTTTTAACTATCCTGGTTTTCGTGTGTGTTTACATATGAAGTTGGAAATTGTGCTTTTAAGAGCTATGAAGAATTGTATTGGTAATCTGATGGGGATTGCATTGAATCTGCAGATTGCTTTTGGTAGGATGGCCATTTTTACTATGTTAATGCTAACGATCCTTGTGCAAGGGAGATCTTTCCATCTTCTGATATTTTCTTCAGTTTCCTTCTCTGGTGTCTTAAATATTTTGCTGTACAAGTCTTTCACTTGCTTGGTTAAAATTATCCCTAGATAATATTTTTGTTTGTGCTTCCCTGATATTGCTCAGTCTGTTGTGTGCAGGAAAGCTACTGATTTTTGTGTGTTAATTTTGTGTCCTGCTACAAAATTGGCAGAGGTGTTTATCAGCTGTAGACATTTCTGGTATAATTTTAGGGTCATTTACATACAAAATCGTATCTGCAAATGAAGATATTTTGACTTCTCCCCTTCCTATTTGTATCCGCTTGATCTCCTTCAGTTGTCTTACTGCTCTAGCTAAGACTTAAGTACTGTATTTAATAAGTACAGTGAATGTAGACATCCTGTCTTGTTTCTGATTTTAATGGAAATGGTTTGAGTTTTTCTCCCTTTAAGATGATGCTGGCTGTGGGCTTACTGTAAATTGCTTGCAAGGTGTGTCCCTTGCATGTCTAGTCTCTCCAAGCCTTATCAAAAAGGATGTTGGATTTTGTCAAAGGTCTTTTCTCTATCTAATGAGATGATCATGTGGTTTTTGGTTTTGGTCTATTTATGTAATAAATGACATTTATCAATTTACATGTGCTGAAAGATCCCTGCATCTCTAGGAAAAAGCCTACTTGATCATGGTGGATGACCTTTTTGATGTGGTCTTGTATTTGGTTTGCAAGTTTGAGGTTTTTGGTTTTTTGTTTTTGAGGGTTTTCCTTGAGAATATTTTTGTATATATCTTAACAAGGGAAATCAGTCTGTAATTTTTGTCTTTGTTGGATCATTTTTGGTTTAGGTATCAGGATAACTGGGGCCTCATTAAAACAATTGGGCAATATTCCTTCTGCTTGTATTTTGTTGCATAATTAGAGTGTTGTCGTTAATTCTTTGAAGGTCTGGTAAAATTCTGCATCCATCTGTCCGTGGGCTTTTTTGGTTGGGAGAATTTAATTAGTGCTTCTCTTTCAGTAGGAGTTATGCGCCTTCTTAAATTGTTTATTTGATCTTGTTTTAACTCTAGTATGATGTATAGATCAAGAAATTTGTGCATTTTTTTTTAGGTTTTCCAGTTTGGTAAAGTACAGATTTATCGTATGTCCTTATGATTCTCTGGATTTTTTTAGTGTCTGTTTTGATGTCCCTTTTTGTCTCTAATTTTATTAATTTGGATCTTTGTTTTTTAGAAAATGTGGCCAAGGTTTATCAATTTTATTGGTTTTTCTCAACAAACCAGCTCTTTGTCTCATTAATTCTTTGTATTTTTTTTTGTTTGTTACTGTTTTTTCTATGTTAATGATTTCAGCCCTGAGTTAGATTATTTCTAGCCTTCTACTTTGGGGTGTTATTTCTTCTGTTTCTTTTTTTTTTTTTTTTTTAATCTGGGTCTTTCAGGTGTGCTATTGAGTTGCTAATATGAAGTCTTCCTGAGATTTTAGTGCAGGTACTGGGTGCTCTGACCTTGCACTTAGAACTACCTTCCTGTGTCCTGTCAGTTTGAATATATGTTCTGTTTCATACTGTCTTGACCCATTTTTAATTCAGTAGTGAGTTACTCAGTTTCCACGAGTTTGTATACTTTCTCTTTTCTGTTGTCATTAATATTCAGCCTTAATCTGTGATGGTCAGATAGGATGCGGGAGTTATTTTAATGTTCTTATGTCAATTGAGACTCCCTTTGTGTCCAAGTATGTGGTCAGTTTTGGAGAATGTTCTGTGAACTGCTGATAAGAAAGTATATTTCTTTCTTTCTTTCTTTCTCTCTCTCTCTCTTTCTTCCTTCCTTCCTTTCTTTCTTTCTTTTTCTCTTCCTTCCTTCCTTTCTTCCTTCCTTCCTTCCTTCCTTCCTTCCTTCCTTCCTTCCTTTCTTTTTTGAGTGAAATGTTCTGTAAATATTGCCAGTTCCATTTGTTTTATGATGTTATTTAACTCTAGCATTTATCTGTTCATTTTTTTTTTTTGGTCTGGATGACCTGTCCATTGGGCAGAGTTGTGTCATCCACTATCAGTGTGTGAGGGTCAGTGTGATTTTAGGTGTAGTTGTGTTCCTTTTATAAACTTGGATGTCATAGTGTTTGGTGCATAGATGTGTAGAATTGCATTATCCTCTTGATGAATTTTTGTTTTGACATGTATATAATGCTCTTCCCTATCTGTTAATTTAGTTTGGGTTTGAACTCTATTTTGTAGATATTAAAATAATATACCTGCTGCTTCTTCCATCCATTCACTTGGAATATTGTTTTTCTATCCTTTTATCCTGAGGTGATGGTAAGGGGTGTTTCTTGGATGCAGCAGGGCGATGAATGGATCCGGTATCTTAATCCAGCCTGTCAGTCTGTCTTTTTATTGGGGAATTGAATCCATTGATGTTGAGAGTTATCAATGAGCACTGTTTATGAATTCCTGTTATTTTGTTGTTGAGGGATAGCTTTATTTTCCCTCTTCTTGATATTCTGGTCTGGGTTATTTGTTCCTTGTTTTTTCTTGAGTGTAGTTAGCCTCTTCAGGTTGAAGCTTTCCTTCTTGTGCCTCTGTAGAGCAGACTTAATGCTCAAATTTATTTATAGTGGGTTCCCAGGAAGTGCCTGCTGTAGTTGGGGGCTGGGATAAACCAGTGAATTTTCAGGGAGGGAAGGTGGGAGAGGAGGATCTGTGTGATCGTTGGAGGTGGGGGTGGGGAGTGGTGCCTCGGCAGGTGGTCTGCTGCAGTTAGGGGTGAGACTGGAGACTGGATGGGGAGAAGGATGGGATAGAAGATCTTCAGTTAGCCTGTCTGCCTCCCTGGTCAGTGTGGCTGCTGTTAGCGCGCCTGCCTCCCTGGCGGGCAGCATGGCCGCAGTTTTAACTGAACATACAAACTAGAGAGGCAATAAACTATGTTTTTATTACCCATTTAAAATAAAAGAATAGAGACTCAAGGGTAAGTTCTTTTTAAAGATGTATATAAAAACAATTTAGTACAAAAGTAAACAAATAAAGCATGTTTACCTGGCATATGTGTAAGTATTTCCAGGCCTCATTTTATTAAGTTTCAAGGACATGAAAAATGGAGATTATTATATCAATTGAATTTTGCACTTTTTAATTGTCTTATTTTTAGCCACTGAGAGAATTGTTTTAATACCAAGCTATTTGGTGTCATTATATTGTTATACAAATACTAATACATACAAAATAGACTGAGTAAAATCATTCTGTGGAAATGAGGATTTCTCCCCACTAAACAACATTTGAAAGTAAGAATTTTACTTCTCAAGTGAAAATCAAGTCTTTCACTGTTTTCTACTGCCATTTTTATCTGAACAAGGCTAAATACCAACATCCATGTGGTATACTTTTCCTTTATGCCAAGATGTGTTTATTAATAGGTAAATTATGGAAGCTGGTCTTGTCATTATTACATGAAATTTCCAATTGTATGATGTGCTAGTTTATGTTAGGCAGACAACCTTGTTAACTTTTAAAGTTCCCGCTCAGTAGAATGTGTGCAGAACCAATATCTCCACAGTGCGGGATGAAGGGCCAGTGTGTTAGTTTTCTGGCCACGTTGTGTTCTTACCCCTGCAAGGAAACGTCACGAAACACGACAGAATCCGCTTATAGAGTTTATTAGAAAACAAAGGGACAGGAAGTGCAGGCCTGTGGGAGAGACACGTGCGTGGAGAAGAGAATGGGGAATATCGCGCCGGACTTTTAAAACCGGCTGGGGGCGTGGCCAGGTCACGTCACTACTCTACGCGTGTGCGTAGATCACATGGTCACGTTGCGCGCTTACATGACCATGCAATGCCACGGGCTCTGATCACGCGAGACCCCTTGGCCCGGAACTTGCTAGGCGGAGATATCCGGGCCCATCGGGTATCCTAGCTACGGGACGCTCTTGATGCGGAAATGGCTAGGCGGAAGTGTCCGCCTGGTGAATGCAACCATGTTGTGAACCCTTCACAGTGTCCCATTGCTAAGGCTTCCGAGGAGAATTCCGTGAACACCTGTATTTATTTAGTGTGGATTGCAGGTGTTCTTCAGATCCTGTTATTTAGAAGGATTCATCTTGTGCTGTCGTCACTCCAGTGTGCAGAAGGGGTTTATGTAAAGAGATAACTAGTTCACATTTTACAATTTGTTCCAATTTTTAAAATCTCAGAAAGCACACATCCCCAGTGTTCATGTCTGTTGTTGAAGATGAGAAGAACCATGAATGTGCAGACCCTGAGTTTCTGCCGTCAGAGCAGTCAGTCGTCTGGTGTTCTGTTTGCTCCTCTTTTGATTTGATTTGCAAATTTTATCTTGCTGTTCTTTTTTTCTTTCTTTTTTTTTTGTTTGCTCAGTTTTGTTGTTGGAAATGGGGTCTTACTATGCAGCCCAGATGGCCTGAAACTCACGATTCTCCTGTCTCATCCTCATCACTGAATGTCCTCAAGAATAAGTTGCTTTTATTCTGTGATTTTTAAGAAATAAAGGATTTCAAACATTAAGATAACCCTTTATGGTATAATTGTGAATATTGACCATCATACCACTGTGTAAGCGTCCTGGTCTTTCAGGATGCTGCCATGACTCTCTGTGATCCATCTTCCTGTAAGTTTTGCATTTTCAGGTGTCATGTGGAATCATACATGCTTTGCCTTTTCATTGCTGCTCTCTAGTGTGCATGTGAGTGTTTCTGGTTTGCTCCATGTTCTTGCTGTGTTACACCATCGCACAGCTACAACACAGCAGTGTCTGTCCACTTACTAGTTGAAAACTTGGTGAGTGTTCCTGTTTTTTGGTATTTATGAATAACGCCCTAGTTAACATCCATTCTGTGTAGGTCAGTACTCACTAACTTTAGTGACTACCTAGAAGTTGGTGTTACTAGGTTATAATGTGAGTGTGAGTGCATGGCTGACTGGACAAGCAACTTGCATGGCTAGTATTGAAAAGCCTGGAATTTACTTTGTTTGTTTATATATGTGCATTGTCTACTTGTGAACATTTGAATTTCCATTTGTTTATTCAGTTAGTTTGATGTGGGAGTTAAAGCCAGGGTCTCAAGCTTTCGAAGCCTACACTCTGCCAGGGAGGTAAAGGCCTCTGCCCAAGTTTGCCTTAGTTCAGCTGTCACTTCCCTGAAAACAATATTTTGGTTTTCTGGCTTTTGTCTATAAAGAAAAAAGTGAATTCAGTTCTTACCTGTTAAATTAACTTGTTTTGTTTTTGTTTTTTGAGAGGGTTTCTCTCTGTAGCCCTGGCTGTCCTGTAATTTGCTCTGTTGACCAGGTTGGCCTTGAACTCAGAGATCTTCCAGCCTCTGCCTCCAGAGTTCTGGGACAAAAGGCGTGCGCCACCGCCGCCCAACTAAATTAACTTCTTAAAGCTTGCCATTTTATTTGTATGAATAGCCAAACTTTTTTAAACCCCCCTTCTGTTGTCAGTAAAAGTGATAAATGCTTCCCTTATAGTAAGGGTCGATGAACTGTCCCATGGAGAGAGCTTAAGACAGCACCTGGTACAAAGCAAATATTAGCTACTCACAAAAAAGAAAAAGATGTGTTTGAAAAGAAAACCTGAGGCTATAACTTAAATATTGCTGTGGAGGCTTAGGAGGTGTAGATGTTAGGACATTTGGGAGACAGAGAAACATTTGGCTTTTACAGTGATGAAACTTGACTGGGCTAAGTGGTCTTAGAATCATATCTGAATGGTTCCCTGTTTCAATACACATGAGTAGAGTCTGCACTGGAAATAAGGACAGTTCAGACTTCTCTTTGGCTTCTTTTATTCGTTAGAAAAACATATACATGCAGGCAACACTAAAAGGATGCAGCAGGTTGCATTTATATACCTAGGCATTGTTTATTATACGTACAATATTGAAAAAAGGGGGATCTGAGGCATGTGGAATGGGCTGGAGGGAAGAGGGCGAAGGAAATGATGTGGTTATATTTTAAAGAAAAAGAACATGAATTTAAACATATATTAAAAATTTGCCATCTGCAGAAAATAAAACTTACCCCTTAAATACAAACAACCTGTGTGTGTGTGTGTGTGT